>NW_007070299.1:12780-46949 GCF_000164805.1 Carlito syrichta
AAAAATTAGCCGGGCGTGGTAGCGCACGCCTGTAGTTCCAGCTACTGGAAGACTGAGGCAGAAGGATCGCCGGAGCCCAGCCGGTCGAGGCTGCGGTGGCCGGCAGCGGCCACTGCACTCCAGTCTGGGCGACAGAGTGAGACTCCAACTCAAAAAAATAAAAATTAAGCCGGGCTCGGTGGCTCAGCCTGTCATTCTGCGCCTTTGGGAGGCTGAGGTGAGTGGATTGCCTGAACCCGTGGGTTCGAGACCCGCCTGGGCAGCGAGACCTCATCTCTACAATAAATCCAAAAAAAAATCAGCCGGGCGTGGTAGCACATGCCTGTAATTCCAGCTACTCGGAAGGCTGAGGCGGAAGGATCGCCGGAGCCCAGCAGGCGAGGCTGCGGTGGCTGGGAGCGGCCGCTGCACTCCAGTCTGGGCGACCGAGTGAGACTCCAAGTCGAAAAAAAAATAAAATAAAATAAAAAATAAAAATTAAATTAAATTAAAAATAAATTGTGTCAAAATGTTATCTCTTTTCCTCAAATACTTTTTGTCTTGATTAAACCACTTTATGATATGTATGCTTTCTGTTTCATAACTTTCCAGTATTTTTTGTTCATTTGTTTTGAATTAGGGTCTCTGTTGTCCAGGCTGAAGTACAGTCGCACAATCACAGCTCATCACATTCTCGACCTCCTGAGCTCAGAGGATCCTCCCACCTCAGCCTCCCAAGTAGCTGGGACTGCAGGTGGGCACCTCTATGCCCAGGTAATTTTTTAATTTCTTTTTAATTTTTTGGGTAGAGATGGGAGTCTCACTATATTGCCTAAGCTAGTCTCAAACTCCTGGGCTCAAGCAGTCCTCCCACCTTAGCCTCCTAAAGTGCTGTAATTACAGGCGTGAGCCACTGTGCCTGGTCAACTTTTCATTTTCTGTTTTTTGTTTTTAATCATTTTATTCCTTTTGCTTTTGGGGGGTGTTTCTTTCCAGTTTCTTATGTTGGATACCTATCACATTCCAAAAAACTGCAGTGTAGTGTTTTAATATATTTAACCCTTTGCACTTGGATGTCCTCTCTCAGAGGACATAAAGAGATTGCTGACGATTATACAAGACAAACAAGCACAAATTTTTTTTTTTAATGTATGTTTCCTTGAAGTTTTCCATCCGAAAACAATGAAAAGCCTATGTCCCATTTGAAATTTGTCAAGCTTCTGATCTATATCAGTTGAGAAGTGGTTTTCAGGAATCACTTCCTTCCATGTCGTCTTTAAACAGCATACTGGACAATAAATTGCATATTATTAATATGGGAGGAAGAAAACAAGACTGCATTGTCTGCTCGAATAGAAAAGCACCAGATAGAAGACATCAAACAAATTACTGTTGCCCAACATATACCAATGAACCGGCAGTGTAGATCGGTGACCATTTCACACATTATCACACATTAGAAAAATATGTTATACAATTTTGTATTTTTGTCATAAATAGGTTTCTCAATATCCAAAGTTCCATTATAAGCTAAATATCAGTACAATAACATAATTGATTTCAATACTATACTATTTAATATGAAGTGATTGGTTAATTATTTAGAACTTTTTCTTTTATTTTCCACTTCTGTAACTTTTCCCCCTGCTTATCTTTTGATTATTTTTTGCTAGCTTCTTTGCACTGTGGTCAAGTGATTGTAGCCATTTTCTGAGACAAGAACTATGGCCTCATGTGGATGGGTTTTATAGTTAGGAAATGCTCTTATGTTGTGTTCATTCTTTGTGTAGGTACTGAATTGCCTTCTTGAACTATATTTGTGAGAGCTCTGATGGTGGCTTCATCCATTTCTCAGAGAATTCTGTCCTTTTTTCTCCTTTTTTGAACTCTTTCTGCATTTATACTTTTCATTATGTACTAGCTCGTTTTCCTTTATGAGTTTTTTTTGCCTTAGTCCTTTCTATCTGGTGTGGACATAGTCAAGCCAGCATGCGGTTGTTGTTTTGTTGTTGTTGTTGTTTTTCTTCTGTCTTGTATATCTTTTTATTTCCATTCTTATCTTTATGCTTTAGATATCTCTTGTACATAGCATATAATTGGATTATCTTAACCTATTCTGTGTGACTTATCTGTATTTTAAAGTGTTAAGTCTATAAACATCTTTTATATTAATATAGTTGGACGTTACGATAATCCTATCTTTCTTTTTTCTCTAGCTTCTTTTGATTTGAATATTATTCATTCTACTTTTTCCTCTGCACATTTTGAATGGTTTTAGTGGTTGAACTAAACAGTTCCTAATTTTGTCCATTAAATGTAGATTCTGACATGTGCTATCACTCTCCTGATGTACATGTTTTTCTTATTATACATTTTAGGGGTTTTTTTTAACCTTAAAAGATATTCATATTTTTGCACAGTCATTTTTTTGTGTCACACTTACACACTTGCTACTTACTTTGCCTTACTTGCTTCTTATCCTGTGGTATAACTTCTTACTTTTTTTTTTCTTTTCTTATTTCTTTCTCCCTGAACTACATCTTTTAGAATGTCTCCTCTGTGGGTGACAAGTTCCAATATACTGTTTTGCCTTCTTTCTCAGTGGACAGTGTTGGTGGTTGTAGGATCTTATATTTTCTTCTAAAACTGTGTAGATGTTCCACTGTCTTCTGACTTCCATTGCTGCTGATGAGTCAGCTGTCAGCCTGATGGCCATTTCTTTAGAGCAGTGGCTCTTCCTGTGTGGTTTCCCAACTAGCAGCAGTGTCACCTGGCAGCTTGTTAGAAATGCATATTCTTAGACCCCATGCCCCAAGTCTTCTGAATCAGAGACTCTGGAGATGGGGCCTAGCAATGTGAGTTTCTTTTGTTATTTACAGTGTGTTTTGACAAGACCTCCTAGGGATTTTGGTGTACTCAGAGTTTGAGAACTATTGCTTTAATGGTCTTTTTTTTCTTTGGCTGTTGTTAAAATATTCTTTTTTGCCATTGGTATTCTCTGGTTCACTGTTACAGTGCCAAAGATTTTTTTTTAATCTCTCTTCAATCTGTTTACATTTTCCTCCTGAAATGAAAAATCCTCAGCCACTGTATTTAGCAGTAATTACCTCTGCACCTTTGCTCTCATCTGGAACTCTAGTTAGAAATGATTCAGTCATTTTTCCCTCTGGCCTCCATGGCTCTTAACTCTCTTTATATGCCTATCTTTTTCTGTACTGTTCTGAAATTTTCTAGAACTAGTTTTTACTTTTTTTTTTTTTAAATCAGTCTCATTATGTAGCCCAAACTAGAGTACAGTGGCTTGATCACAACACATTGTAGCTTTGACCTTCTAAGTGCAAGAGATCCTCCTACCTCAGCCTCCTTAAGTAGCTGGGGCTACAGGTGCATATCACCACACCCAAATAATTCATTTATTTATTATTTTTGTAGAGATGAGATCTCACTATGTTGCTCAGGCTGGTCTTGAACTTCAGGGTGCTTTTTTTTTGTAGTTGTTTGTAATCTAAAGCTACTCACTTAGGGTTTTTCTTCTTTCTTTTTCTGCTTTTATTTTAGCAACTGTAATTGCCATTTTAGAAATTCCAATTTTGTAGTTTTATGAATGCTAATATTAAAAGAGAAACAACTTCAATAACTCTGAAAAATTAATCTGTGCATACTAATTTATCCATAATGATGCCATTCTAATGATCTCGGTTTTGCTTCATGTTGTATAGAAACGGACCAGAACATCTCTGTGCTCATAGACCCTACAACTGATCTAGACTCCCCAGCTCCACATCCAACCAGCGTCACTTTGGTGCTGAAGTCTACCTGCTGAGTCTATGTCCAGGGCCACGTGTTCTTTTGAGACCCTCATCCTGCAGTGACAACCTCCAAAAGTGATAGAATCACTCAGGTGAGACATTGTCTAGATGCTCTGCTCTAGCCTCTCATTTACATTATTGCAAAATGTTGAAAGGGACCACGGATCTGAAATTGATGTGGGTACATTCTCTATGGGTGAACCATCCAGACAATGTGCTGTCTGTGGGGAGTAGTAGAAGCTGATGGGGCTTGAGGTTAGGCTAAGCCATTTGACTGTGTCTTAGCGCCCAGGTTACTATTAATTTCACAGGACCTTCTGAGAAGACCCCAGGCCCCACATTCCACAGGCTTTCTCTCTTGTGATCCTCCCAAGGTGCCAGCCCCAGGGCAGTTGTGTCTGAAGCTAGATAGGGATCAATGTGCTCATCATCCATCTATTCTTCATTATGTATTTATTTTCCTGTTATGTAGAATGCCATTCAGCTCTGGAACAGTGAATAAAAATATCAGAGAAGTCAGAAATCCCTATGTATTATCTAGTCAGGTATACTAGAAGAAAGCTAAACAAGTAAATAACATAGTGTGTATGGGAGAGATAGTACTGCTTACTGGGTGTTCTGTGTGCCAGCCTGTGTTTCCTGGGATCCTTGGAGCCTGCAGAGGCGAGCACTTCAGGGCCACAGTGTAGAAGACACAATGCACAGTTATCTGGCTTCCTTCTTGTCTCCATGTCCAAAATGGCCAAGGGAGTCAGTTGGTTCAGAGACAAGTGGCATGCCCCTGAGCAACTGGGAGATGTACCACATCAACACAGGTTGGACATGTAGCATGAGCATCACCTTTTCATTTTATTGAGCCATTGAGATCTGGGGTTGTCTTTTTTGCAGTAAAAATACAGCCTAACCTAACTTACACAGTATATTAATTGGAGGTTAGTACTTTGAGGAACAAAATTAAAAGAGTGGGGAATAGGGACTAAAAGAGGCAGGGGTTTGCATTTTAAATAGAGTGGTCAGTGGTCCGCATCGAGACACTTAAAGTTTAATAAAAATCTCAAAGAGGAGAGGGAGCCAGGCACGCTGACAATGTGGAGAAAATCATTCCAAGCAGAGAGAACAGCAAGTGCAGAATCCCTGAGGTGGGAGCATGGCTGGCAGAGTCTGTGGCCTACCAAGGAGACTAGCGTGGCTTGGATACATGAGCAGTGGTGGAGAGTCATGGATGCAGTGGCAGGGATGTGACCTTTGGTGTGAGTGAGATGGCATGCCATCAGATCTTGAGCAAAAACGTGACGTTACCTGCATTCTGCCCACAGTTATGGGTGCCATGTAAGCTACAAGGGAGTCAAGGATAAACCAGGAGACCTGATGGGATCTGTTGGAATGTTCTAAAAGAGAAGTAATACCTTGTGCCATGGCGGTGGTAGTCTAGGTGGGGAGTATCAGCCAGGTGTTTGGATTAAGTTTTAAAGATAAAGGCAAGAGGGCTTGCTGGTAACTTGGATGCAGAATATGAAAAAGAAAGGGGAGAAACAAGGGTGTCTATGAGGCTTCTGACTTGAGCCCCTGGGAGGCTGGAGCTGCCATCCACATGGGGAGGTTGGCAGCTTGGCTGTAGATGTTTAACTTGAGATCCTGTTCGCCGTTGCAGTAAAGGGGACACCGTTTGGAGTTGGGTCACCTGGGTTCACAACTTCCATCTATGACCTTGGCCAAGCAATCCAACCTCTTGGTGCTTTTTTCTCTGGACATTTCTGACTTTCTGGGGAGGTTGTGGGGATTCAAGGAGTGTTCCTGTAGAGAATCAGGACAATGTTTTGTACTGAGTAAACACTGCACATGTTGTTATTTGTAATAGTGGTAATGATGTGGTCAAGGAAAGTTGGTGGGGGTGACCCACAGAAGCTTGTGGGTTGAGCACTGATGGATGAATGACAGTGAGGGTGTAGGTATTGTGCCTCAGTGACTGAACCTCTCACTCTGTCTCACCTCCCCAGCAGTAATCTGATCTTAGAACCCAAGGGCACGTTGCCTGGGAAAGGACTTTGTAAATAAGCATCACTTATACCTGAGAAGAAAGGTGGGATTTGTCCCAAGGACTGCCTCAGGATACTTGCAGCATCTTTTTATATCTGAAAGCTGGCAGTCCCTGACCTCAGTTGGGGACATAATTACATTGCTATCTAGATATCCATGAATGATGGTGAGTGTTTTGTATTTCCTTGCACTGCCTAAGGAGGGAAGGAAGGGAAGGGAACTGATTTTTGTTGGGAATCTTTTGCATCAGTTGGATGATGAGGGTACTAGGATCTGACTCTATTTCATCCTAATTGTTCTCACTCAGAAGATGTGGGTCAGATAAACCCACACTCCAGGTGGAAGAAAGAGCTCAGGCTTTGTGTTTTTTTTTAAATAAATTGGAACCTGACTGGGTGTGGTGTCTCACACCTGTAATCCCAGCACTTTGGGAGACCAAGGCGGGAGGATCTCTCAAGCCCAGGAGTTCAAGGCCTGGTCAACATAGTGAGACCCTGTCTTTACCAAAAATTACAAATTGGCCAGGTGTGGTATCATGTGCCTGTAGTCCCAGCTGTTTGGGAGGCTGAGGCAGAAGGATGGCTTGAGCACAGGAGTTAGAGACTAAAGTGAGCTGTGATGGTGCCACTGCACTCCAGCCAGCCTGGGAGACAGAGTGTGACGCTGTCTAAATTGGAGCCCAGTTCCCACCCACTGTTTGCTATGTTACTTTCTGGGAAGTTATTTAACCTTTCTGAGCCTGATTCCACATCTCTGATGGTGCTGATAGTGGTCATCTGATTGGTTTGCTATGGAATTCAGGGAACCCCAACACAGGGATTGCACTTAACAAGCAGTACAGGGCCTGTGTTCTTCAGAGTACTTTTAATATCTCTAGTTGATGTATATTTTTAAATTAGATTTTTTTCTTCATGTTTTTAAGAAATAGGTAGGGCTAGTGTTGGGCAACTAACAAAACTTAGCTAAAGCTGATTTAACTTAAGTAAAGCCCATGGAATTTAAGCAACCTGCCCCTTATTTCACATTAATAAGCTATAAATAAATAAAATTGTGTTTTCTTTCCAAATGTGTATTTTGGATTCCTAGTCTAGTTTTTAATTTGAAAACAATAGTAATTCATCAACTTGGCAAGCAAGATTTTTTAAATCTAAGTATGAGAAATGTGTGCATAAAGGGACTGCAAATAAAGTTGTATTTGGAGAACAGTCTAGCAACACTTGAAAAAATCTTAAATATGTTCATAAATTTTGACCAAAAGCTTCAATTAATATCTAGCAGTTAATTCTAAGGGGAAAAAATACAAAAATTTAACTGCAAGGATTTATTCTAAGTATAGTTTTTCTGCTTGTGAAAAATGAGAGAAATATTCAAAGTACTTTAACATAGGATCAACTCAATAAATTGATACACCTATTTAGTAGAATAACATATAAACACAAACATGAAAAAAATTAACGGTATGTTACAACTTTACAAATGGTATGGCTGATTCTAAATTTCATCCGTAGCAAAAGAGGCACAAATACCAAACATTGTTGATGAAGAAAAATGATGATGAGAGACATGTCCTAGATACCAGAAGATATTAGAATACTGTGGTGTTGACATTTCACATTCATGTATGCACGGGGGGTTGGCCTATGTTAGGGTTTGAGTAAGTTTGGGGTGGAACGAGGAAAAAGGTCACGGAGGTAGCAATAGCACACACAAGTCTTAGTGGGGGACACATTGACAAGATTGTAGGAATACAGGTGTGCATCACCACGCCCAGCTAATTCTTTGTGTTTTTTGTAGAGAAAAGGTTTTGCTATGGTGCGCAGGCTAGTCTTGAACTCCTTGGCTCAAGCGATCCTCCTGCCTGGGCCTACTAAATTGTTGGGATTACAGGCATGGCTCAGGATATTTTATACAAATAAATAAATACAAAGTTAAAAGACAGGTGACAAACTATGAGAAAATTCAGTAGAGAAGAAGAAATACATCCAGGCTATGTCATGAATACCTGAAAATCAATAAGAAAAAAAAATAAGTGACTTAGTAGTTAATGGATTAGAAATGGACAGTTCCCAGAACAGGAAAGACAAAATGCCAGTTTAATTTTGTCTGTTTGTTTGTTTGTTTGTTTGTTTGGAGAAATGGGTTCTTGGTATGTTGCCCAGACTGGAGCGCAGTGGCTGTTCACAGGTGCCATGATGATGAACTGCAGCCCAGAACTCCTGGGCTCAAGCGCCTCTCCCGCCTCAGCCTCCTGATTACTGGATTATAGGTGCACACCACTGCTCCTGGCTCAAAATGGCAATTTTATACACATACACACACACCCACACACACACACCCACACACACATTTTTCACTTTGATAGTAGACTTACGTTGATTGATTGATTGATTGATTTTAAGGGCTGCAGGGTCCATTATTTATTTTAACTTGAACATGGAAGGAAAGTGTCACACTCCCCCTTCCCCTTTACAGGGGGAGTGTGTTTCAATCAACACCTCTTCTCCATCCACCCTGTGTGTGTGTGTACACACACACACACGCCACAGTCAGGCGGGGTGATCAGGCCGACCAGTCCTCTTATCTATTACTCCCTTGAAGAGGGCTTGACCATGGGAAAGGAGGAGGAACCACATCAGGCAGAAGTTTCAAGCCATGGAATGGAGGACAGAAGGCAGAGAGGAGCAGCACCAGAGGCTGGGAGAGAGCGGAGTTTGAGTTTGAGACTGCAGCGAGCCATGATTGGGCCACAGCTTCCTTATTTTTTATAAATTCTGTCCTTTGGAAGAGGGTGAGTGATTAATTTCCAAAATACACTTCAGAGTCCCACCTTCCACATAGCTCCCTTACTCACAGCCCTTTGGTTTTTCAGGCAATATTTAAGAGCCCTCATAAAGCCAGAAGTATCGATAGTCCCTCAGTGCACCCAAAAGCCATGTTCAATCCCTTACAAAGACTATGTTCCACAGACTTTGCTTCTCCCTCTACGTTTGTCTACAGCTCCGTGGTAAGGCGGCTGTAGAGACATATCAGGGTAAGTGGAAAAGGGAAACAAGGGGACGCCCAGGCACGTGGGTGCAGGGAGGGCAGGAACACCACTTCCAATTTCCTTTGTCTTTTCCTTTTAAAAAAAAAAGGTAAGAGTGTGATTGGTTGGAAGGGTAGAGAACAAACCCCAGAACAGACATTGATTTAATAGTTATCATATTTAATTATGTGTGATATTGTGTTCTTGGTTTCGTAGTTTTTGTTTTGTTTTGTTTTTTCTTTTTGAGTCAGGGTCTCATTCTGTCGCCCTGGCTAGAGTGCAGTGGCACAATCACGGCTCGCTGCAGTCTCAAACTCAAAACTCCCAAATTGTTTTCCCAGTCTCGCCATCAGGATATGAGAGTTGCCAGTGTGCCCTAGCCTCAGCAGCATTTAGTACTGTCTTTTATTTTGGCCACTCTCGTGGATTGAAATGCTGTAACAGTTTTAATTTGCACTTCTCTCATGCTATCATGTTGAGCCCCATTGGGTATGATCCTTTGCCCTTTTGGGGTTTTTTTTTCCCCCTTCTGTTTTTTAGGAGTTTTAATGTATTCTGAATATGAATTCTTTGTCAGGTATATGCATTGCACATAGTTTTTTCCAGTCTGTGGCTCACCGTTCATTTTCATAGTGTCATTTGATGAGTTGAAATGTTATTGCTTTCTCTTTGTGTCTACTTTAAAATGTTATATAACTAAAGGTCGGTTGTGGAAATAATTTTCTGAATTTTATTTACCTCAAAAGTTTTTAAATTTCAAATTGGTTTTTGTGTGCCATGAGAACAGAGCTCAGTGTTTCTTTTTTCCATTGTGTTCTTTCAGTGCCATTTATTATTACAGAAAGACTCCTTTCCCTGTTGAATTGGTTTGTGCCCTTATTGGAAGTCATTTGCACATGTGGGTTTATTTCTAGCTCTATTCTGTTCCATTGACTATTTGTCTGTACTTATTCCAGTAACTCTCATTACTGTGATAAAATTAGTAGTATGAGTCTTCCAAGTCTGTTTTTCATTCTTAATATTGTGCTGATTCTTCTAGGTCTTTTGCATTATTATGTGCACTTTATGTTTGACTTGTTCATTTCAAGAAAAAAAGCCTGCTGGGATTTTGATAGGGACTGTGTTGTATTTACAAATGAATTTGGAGAGAGTGAATATCTTGATATTGAATCTTGTAGTCCAGGAAAATGAAATAGTTCCCATGTATTTATCTCTTTAATTTCTTTCAGCAGTGTTTTATAGTTTCTCATACAACTTTTACTTGATTTATTCTTAGGTATTTGATATATGCCATCATTGTTTTTTAATCTTCATTTTCCAGTTCTTTGCTGAGATGTTTTTTCATTGTGAGTTTTATTTTTATTTATTTATCTTTTGAGTTGGAGTCTCACTCCATTGCCCAGGCTGGAGCGCAGTGGCACGCTCACAGCCACCCCAGCATCCACCTGCTGGGCTCCAGTGATCCTTCTGCCTTAGCCTTCCAAGTAGCTGGAACTACAGGCGCATGCTACTACACCCGGCTAATTTTTTATCTATTGTAGAGAAAAGGTCTCACCAAATTGCCCAGGCTGGTCTCGAACCCAGCGGCTCAGGCAATCCACTCACCTCGGCCTCCCAAAGTGCTGTGATTACAGGCTGAGTCACTGAGCCTGGCTTTCATTGTGATTAATGTGAAGTACATGCAAGATTATTTACTGACAGCAAAGGTAAGGCTTAGAGAGTTTTTGATTGAAAAAAGCTGGTGAGATTTTACATGGTCTATGGGAGACTGGAAAATTGAATTGCTGTGCTGTAGTAGTCCACTTTTCTTGAGTGTAGATGCCCCTTAGGAGTTAGTCACTGAGTTTCTACTCTGCTGATATGCCTGGTTGTATGAAGACTTGTCTTCCCAGGTACCTCCAGGGAGGAGGCAGGTATTTGGTTCTTTAGGAGCTATAATAAGCAGAGAGATGAAGGTGTTTGGACAAATAAACTGTTCAAGTGATGGATTGTGGTGAATTGCAGCTGGGTGGGTGAGACAGTAAGAGGAGGAGCTGGCTGTTAGGGAACAAGATGGCAGGAGGACAGGTGGTCTGCAATCTCTAAAGTGGGAGTATTCATGTGAGAAGAAGGCTATGTAGGAGGTTTTGTCCAGAGAGCAGATTTCCTAATCATTGTCTGGGAATGAGGCTGATTCTAGTGATAACAAGGTCTAGACTGTGGCCCAAGGATGTATATAGTGGCATGGAATGTGGGCACAGAAGGCACTGAGATCAGAACTCGTGGTCCTGGGTGGACCATCCTCATAGATGTTGCCATCCTAAATGATGGCAGTCCTGGAAGGTGAAGGAAGGGAAGAACAGAGAGAGTCTAACAGTTGTGCTTGGTGGAAAATCACTTGGGAAGAGCAAATCTGAATCATGAATCTGAATCCAACTTAAGGCAGGTCGGGTTCCCTCCCACCACCACATTGCCGGGTGGTTTTACCTGAGTAAGATTAAAGGTCCAGGAGCAGACAGAAAAACTTGGCTACTCAAAAGAGGAAATAGCAAAAGAATTTCAGAGTTTTCCTCGGTGAGCAGGAGAGAGGTAGCCTTTGACTACGCCTGGTATTCTCTCCTTCACCACAGATGCCAGCTTGGAGAGTCTCGTGAGAGGAAGAGAGTGGCCACCTGGTTCTCCCAGTACCCTGTTGTTCAGGCGAGTTGACTGTCTTTCTTACAGGATGGCAACTCTTCGTCTGTCTTCCACACTTGGTAAGTTCTTGGGTCAGGGCCTGGCCTAAGAAATCAAGTGTAAGTGGCCCCTGCCATGTCACCAAGGTAAAGGGTATGTGCAGCCATAGAGGGCCGCCAGGAGAGGATGGGTGAGCTGAAAAGGGGTGGGAAGAGAGCCCTGGGAACTATGAGGTGACTGTCTAAGGGTCCTAGTGGGTCTGGGAGAAGGAGAGTGTCTGTATAGTTGGTGTGTGGAGAGAGCACAAGTGGCCTCGCATTATCCCATTTATCATTTTGATAAATTTGAGCAAAGCAATAACTCTGCCTCTCATAACTGGCATTTCTGCACTCATACATTGGGATTATATGTCATTTCTTTTCTACCTTTGAGCGGATCAGGGCTCTTCTGATTTAATAAAATGTCTGTGGGCAGGGGTGAGAGAGGGAGATATGTTTGGAGGTATCAACACTCAGTGTGGAGTAGTTTCCTTATTTGCACATGTTGTAATGTGGAGCAGGGTTTGATTCCCCTCTTTTTACCTCCAGCTCTGTCCACTCAGGACCTCACCTGTCTCCCGGAGTCAGAATTTCCTCTTTCTTCAAAAGGCCATTCCTGTCCCCAGAATTTGGACCTGTTCTCCTGCAATGGTCTGGAGCCTCACACACCAACCAGTGCTGGTTCCCAGGTACACTGAGATCTCAGGGCCTGAGAGGGTGGGAGAGGTGCTTTCTAGAATGTCCCCCTAAGTGCATGCTGGAAGTCTTTGGGGTCTTCATTTTGACTGATGAATGTCTGATCAGGGCCCAAGAAAGCCAAGGAATATTGGGAGGCTGTCATGATGTCAGAGTAGTTAGAGGAAATTATTTATGTAGCACATGTTTTTCTTATGCTTGCAAAGTGCTCAGGTCCATCCTCAACCCCAGAGACGGGGAAATCTAAAAGCTCTCAAACCAGTTTAGAAGTGGAGAGATATGGTGCCTTGTCAGAGTTGCATTTGAAGTGATGAGACAAGACAAGGGGAGAGAAGATGTCTGATGACTGATGTCTAGAGAAAATGTTGAGACCTCCAGCACACCATCTGAAAATCCTGCGTTGGATCTCATTCCTGGTCTTCAGCCTCAGCCATCTTTTTGTGAATACCAATAAGCTGGTTCCTCACTGACCCCAAACGTGTTTGGTATTTCAGGAGTCAGTGACTTTCCAGGATGTTGCTGTGGACTTTACTGAGAAGGAGTGGCCTCTGCTGGATTCTTCTCAGAGAAAACTCTACAAAGATGTGATGCTGGAGAACTACAGCAACCTTACCTCACTGGGTAAGACTGGCATCGCTTCTCCATTCATGAATCAGATGCTGCTGTTTAAGTATTTTCTGTGACTCAGGAACTAAGCTGGGGCTCAGAACACATCTGCAAACAAGCAGTCCTGGTGCCAGCCCTCACGGTGCCAGCCTTGGGTATTGAGACCCGTTCGTTGCATGGGCCTTGGTTCTCCAGTGTGTGTCTGAGCTTGGGCACAAGCTTCCCAGATGAGAAATCCACATTCTTTTGTGTTGCTATAAGAAAAACCTGGAGCTGTATCCGGGAAGGAGCCGAGAGACCAAAGAATGACTCAGACAAATCCAGCTTGGCAAGCAGATGAGTTTATTAGAACCTACATACAGGGCACCGCGGGGCAACGGCAGGACATCTCTAGAAATCTGCCCCGTCAGCCATCTCTAAGCAGCTTTGAAGCTAAGTTTCTGGTTCTTTGTCTGCTATATGTGAAGACACTGTTTTTCTTGATATGTTTCCACATACACTCTGGGTGTTGTGGGTTCTCAGGGACACCTGCTCCTTGACTGAGCATCATGGGCTTGGCTCACCCCCTGGCCTTCAGTTTTCAAGCAGTGGACATACACCCTTAAGCCACCTGGTGGGGCAGCCGCCACCCTACACGTGGGTATCAGGTTTTGTTTTCTGTGAAAGACTTTTACTGTGTTCCTTAGAAGTTTGGCACCATCATTTTGCTGCTCCTAAGTCAGACTTGTCCCCCTTCAGAACACTTAAGACCAAAATGTTGACTCCAGGCTAATGGAAGGAACTGTCCTCTGCATGGTCCTCCCTCAACATGTGTCTTTCCCATGGCTATAGGGTATCAGGTTGGCAAACCCAGCCTCATCTCACACTTGGAGCAAGAGGAGGAGTCAAGGACAGAGGAGAGAGGCACTCACCAAAGCACTTATCCAGGTGAGTGAGCCCCAGGCGAACAGTGGGGCTGTGACTGTTCAGGGATTGGGGTGGAGAGAGGTGAGTTAGGAAATGTCATCAGAGAAATTGGGAAATGACCCTCTTCATTCTCACAAATCCTTTGGCCTCCTTGCTCCTTTGTCTTTGAATTTGACATCTCCATGTGGGCTCTCTGACCCATTCTTTCATACCTGACATTTCTGATCATACTGTTTCTGTCTTTATCAGTGTCCATCTGAATTGACTTGCATTTATACCCATCATTGCCAAATATCTCACACAGTCAGATTTTTAACAGTAGTTTTTGCTCCAGTGTGTGTTCTTGTCTTTCTCATCACTTTCTCTCATAGGGTTAGTACCTACAAAGAAATCCACCTGTTTTTATTACTGTCATCACCATTTTCCTTTCCCAGCAAGTTATTACTTTTCCATTGCATTTCAGATTGGGAGACTCCATCTAAAACCAAGTGGTCACTTCTTATGGAAGATATTTTTGGAAAGGAAACTCCCAATGGTGTGACAATGGTAAGATTTCTTTGGAGGTAATCTGGATCTTCCATATTTGAGGAGACTAGGGCAGCCTAAGTTAGAAGAGCAGCTCAAGAACCAGGTAAGTGGCATTCCCCAGGAGGAAGCAGGGTTTAAGAGACACTCCTGAATATCACCAAGTTGGAGAAATCCCTAAACCTAGCCTGAGGCTTTTTACTTAGAGTTCTGATGCGTAAATACTTTCATTAACTATGTCTCGGATTGATGGGGCTCAATTCAGTTTTAAACAGTGAACAAAGTGTACACAAAGAGCTTTATAAAAGTAGCACCTGCAGCCTTATGGTCTAGCATTTCCCTGCTCTCTTTGATGGAGCCCGAGGGGGACAAGTGCAATATATTGACCCTGCAAATTATGACATCTCTAGTCATAATGATATGCTTCTATTGATAGCAACGTAAGTGGGGGTGATTCTTTGGAATTCCATAAATTTGGGAAATCCCTTAGTCAGCACTCATCTCTTAACCAACAGGATAGAACTCGTCTTGGAGAGAAGTCCACTGAATATGCTCACTTGTTTGAAGTCTTCAGCATGGGTGCTCACCTCACTCAGCCAATGGGAAGGCATGCTGGCAAGAGGCCCTATCACCGCCGTGACTATGGGGTAGCTTTTAAGAATAGGCCGCATCTAACTCAACACGTGAGCATGTATGACGGAAGAAAAATGCACGAATGTCATCAGTGCCAAAAAGCCTTTACTACAAGTGCTTCCCTCACACGGCACAGGAGGATACACACTGGGGAGAAACCCTACGAATGCACTGACTGCGGAAAAGCCTTTAATGACCCATCAGCCCTTAGGAGTCATGCAAGAACTCACCTCAAAGAGAAGCCCTTTGACTGCAGCCAGTGTGGAAACGCATTCCGGACCCTCTCTGCCCTGAAGATACACATGAGAGTTCACACTGGCGAGAGGCCTTACAAGTGTGATCAGTGCGGGAAGGCCTATGGCAGGAGTTGCCACCTCATTGCACACAAGAGAACGCACACTGGAGAGAGGCCCTACGAGTGTCATGACTGTGGGAAAGCTTTCCAGCACCCCTCCCATCTTAAAGAGCATGTCAGGAATCATACTGGGGAGAAACCCTATGAATGCACGCAGTGTGGCAAAGCCTTTCGATGGAAGTCTAACTTCAATTTGCACAAGAAGAACCACATGGTAGAGAAAACCTATGAATGTAAAGAATGTGGGAAATCCTTTGGTGATCTTGTGTCACGGAGGAAACACATGAGAATCCATATTGTTAAGAAACCCGTTGAATGTCGACAGTGTGGGAAAACCTTCAGAAACCAGTCCATCCTTAAGACACACATGAACTCACACACTGGAGAAAAACCTTACGGGTGCGATCTCTGTGGGAAGGCCTTCAGTGCAAGCTCAAACCTAACTGCACACAGGAAAATACACACTCAAGAGAGACGCTATGAATGTGCTGCCTGTGGGAAAGTCTTTGGTGATTATTTATCCCGAAGGAGGCATATGAGCATTCATCTTGTAAAGAAACGTGTTGAATGTAGGCAGTGTGGGAAAGCCTTCAGAAACCAGTCAACGCTAAAGACACACATGCGAAGTCACACAGGCGAGAAACCATACGAGTGTGATCACTGTGGGAAAGCCTTCAGCATAGGCTCTAACCTGAATGTGCACAGGAGGATCCACACTGGGGAGAAGCCCTATGAATGCCTTGTCTGTGGGAAAGCTTTCAGCGATCATTCTTCCCTCAGAAGTCATGTGAAAACACACCGGGGAGAGAAGCTCTTTGTGTCATCAGTGTGGAAAAGACTCCAGTGAGCATGCCTGTTTTAAGAGAACATAAGCACTCAGACTACAAACAAACCTCATGAGTATAAGAAGGCAGGAAGCCCTCATGAGCTTTCACCTTCCTGGGCACAGGAGAATTCATATAACTTAGGAGAAATCCAGTTCCTGTAAACACTGGGAAGATGAGGTGTTCGTCATCCCTTAGGAGATTTGTGAGAGCTCAACACTGGGGTAGAAAATGTACACCTGTACCATGGAGATACATTCAGCGCTTAACAAATGAGAACTTAGGGAGAGAAACCTCAGTTTGGCATTTAGAATCAAAATGACTTCAGCTTGCCTCTCGCCTCCTGGGCACATGACTAATAAGCACTAGGGAGAATCTCTATGAATGCAGTAACTGGGGAAGCCTTTCTTGGTCTCACAGTCTAGTCCTCATGAGAGAAACCCCACTGAGGAAAGAAATCAATAAAGTAAAAAAATGTGGAAAGTCATTAATGGGTCAGCAAAGTATGGCTAGCTGTCTGTTAGCTGGCCAGCTAACAATAGTTGTTACATTTTAAAAGAGGAAGAATATCTGACAGAGACCATAGGTGGCCAATAACCTTGAAATACTTGCTGTCTGGCCCTTTTCAGAAAAACTTGGCCTACCTTTGTTCTACAGCAGTGGTTCTCAACTAGGGGTGATTTTGGTGTCCAGGGGTCATTTAAGCAATGTCTGGAGACATGTGGTTGTTAGAACTGAGGGGAGGTGCTCCTGGCATGTAGCAGGAAGACATCAGGAATGCTGCTAAGTATCCTACAATGCATGTGACCCCCCACACACAAAAAGGAATTATGTACCCCCAAATGTCAGTATTGCTGAGGTTGAGAATAATCCAGTATTCCTCAGTTAATGCCTATAGTAACCCCTCAATTTTTATAAATCTTATGAACACACACGCTAGAAGATACTTCAGAACTTTAAAAATATAATCAGCTCTCACCCTATTTGGAAATGATTTCAGCCAGTCTCCTCACTCATGCATATGAATATTCTCACTGGGAGGGACACTCCAGTGGAATTTTCCAGTGAATATGGGATTACACTTGGTCTTTCACCCTGAATACCAACCCTGGCTCGTTACTCTTTAGTCTTTATTTTTAAAGGTTATGTTCCTCTAAGTAGCTCTTAAGCATCATCACGAAAATTTGTATATAGTATTTTTACTATAGCTTCACGTCTTATTTTCTTTTGGATAAGCTACTTGACCAATGGCATATAAGCACTGTGTTACAGACCCTGTAACATGTGGGTATTTCTTAGTACCTGTCTTGTTACTGGTATCTGTTCAGATGCATAGTGATCAGAGCATGTCTTCGTCAGTGGGATCTTTCGGTGTATTTACAGTCTACTCTCCAGCCAGGAGTGGCAGATACTTCTAGTTGCTTTTCCAGTATCTGCTTTCACCTTCTTCCAATATTAAGAGAGTCCAGGTTGTGTCAGATTAGTCAGATGTGCTATTTTGTAAAATCTGTCATGGGTTTTTTTTGCAACTAGTACCGTTCACGTCCCATAACCCTGGCCATTGACAAATAAGCAGATGTAACTCTGTGGGCTTCTGAGAAAGCTCCTAGCAAGGGGTCATTAACTTCAAATCTTCCCTACATGTTTTGTTCTTTGCTTTAGTCCCTACTTCTCACTTTGCAAGGAGATCCAGTACGTAGTGCTAAAAGTTCCATCTTGTGACCATGAGGATGAAAGCCACAGTTTAAGAAGGATACTGCACTAAAGTCACAATGTCCCTTGGCCTCTCCTCTGGCTTGAGTCTGCACTAGCCCTGGATTTGGTACTTCTAGACTTCCTATTACATGAGAAAAAAATAAAACTGATTACTGGTTTAAGCTGCTATGGATATTGTCATTGTTTTTATTTATTTTGAGATGGGGTCTTGCTATGTTGCCCAGGTTACACTTGAGCTCAAGGGATCCTCCTGTCTCTGCTTCCTTACTACCTGGGACTACAGGTGTGTACCACCATGCCTGGCTTGTTTTTTATTTATTTATTTACTTACTTACTGGTAGGGGGAGGGTTCTATACCCACTGGATGCTGTCCAGAGAGCATACACCCAATTGTTTTATAACTGCTGTCTAAAGATGTAGGCATAGTGTATATGCTTTTCATTATTAAATATAGGGTTTTTGTGTGTTTGTTTTTGAGTTGGAGTCATACTCTGTCACCCAGACTGGAGTGCAGTGGCCACCACAGCCTCGACCTGCTAGGCTCAGGCGATCCTTCCACCTCAACCTTCCAAGTAGCTGGAGCTACAGGTGTGTGCCACCATGCCCAGCTAATTTTTTTTAATTTGTTGTGGAGACAAGGTCTCACCAAGTTTCCCAGGCTGGTCTCAAACTTCTGGACTCAGGAATCCTCTGGCATCTGCCTCCTAAAGTGTTGGGATTACAGGCATGAGCCACCAGGCCTGGCAGATGTTTTTTAATTGTTTAAACCAAGTTCCTAAAAATTGTATTTTGAGTCCTTGGTATACTTAAGCATTTACTTGAAGTTTATTGATAGAATGTTCATTTTCACAGTAGCCCAAGGAAACAGGTTCTGTCAGCATCTCCATTTTGCATTTGGGGCATCTGAGACAAGAAAGTTGAGGTCTCGTGCCTGAGATCAGTCTGTTGGCTAGCAGCAGTGCTTGGGTTTTAACCCTGGTGTCTCTGGAGTCTATAAGTCTTATTCCATGCACAGGTACTGTTCTGTGATGCCCAGTGTCTAGACTGAGTAAGGATTTTTGCCCTGATGGTGCTTCCATTCTAGTTGAAGTACCTGATTAACAAACATTTATGCAAGAAAACAAGCATGCCTTTCTCTTGGGTGTATACCCTGGGTAGAAATTTCTGGGTCATGTGAGAGGCATTTGTTCATTTTTAGTAGATGTTGGCAGTTTTCTGCAGTGGTGGTGCAAACTGTTCCAACAAGCTCACTGCATATCAGATGGTGGCAAATGCAGTAGAGGAAACATGTATGGTGATGATGCAAGGGAAGATAGGGGTGGAGGGGAGTTACTGGGTGTGTAGGGAAAGCCTTAGGGATGTTTAAGCAGAGATGTAAGTGAACTACGAGTGTGTACCCTGTTGTCATCTGAGGAAGAGCACCCTCAGCAGCTCAAAGGCTGCGAAGAAGGGCTGTGCTTGGGATGGCCAAGCAACCACAGAGGCACTGCTGTGATGGAGTGGAGCAAGCTTGGGAGTGATAGAAGATGACAAAGTTAGAACCTTATTGAAGATCTGTTCATGGGGCATCTTGTGTGTCAGCTGGAAGGACTTTGCCTTTCAGCCCCAATGCAGCAGGACGGCAGTGGAAGATTTGGAGTAGAGGATCCCCAACTCTAATTTGTTTTCTTTCTTCCTTCCTTCCCTCTCTCCCTCCCTCCATCTGGAATGTGATCCTTCTGCCTCAAACTTCTGAATAGCTGGGACTACAGGCACATACCACCACACCTGGCTAATTTTCTGATTTAAGAATATCTATTATAGAATTATATGGTACAAGTGAAGATTTAATACATAAGTAGGCTGCATGCAGGTGGCCCTCACTTCCCCTGGTAATGGGCCCAGTAAGTATCCTTTGTGTTGTCATGTAGAAATGAGATCTTACTATGTTGCTTAGGCTGGTCTTGAACTGGGTTCAAGCAGTCCTCTGGTCTTGGCCTCCCAAAGTGCTGGGATTACAGGTGTGAGCTACCACACTTGGTCCAATTTCTGTTTTTCTTTTTTTTTTTGAATCAGAATCTCACGCCCAGGCTGGAGAACAGTGGCATACTTAGGGCCACCGCAGCTTCTGCCTCAACCACCCAAGTAGATGGAGCTACAAACATGTGCCACCACACATGGCTAGTTTTTTTGATTTATTGTAGAGATGAGATCTTGCCAAGTTGCCCAGGCTAGTCTTGAACCTCTGGACTCAGGCAGTCTTCTGGCCTCTGCCCCCCAAAGTGCTGAGATTACAGGCATGAGCCACCATTTTCAAAAGAGAATCAAGCAGGGCGAGGTGGCTCAAGTCTGTGATCCCAGCACTTTGGGAGGCCAAGGTGAGGGGATTGCCTGAGCTCATGTGTTTGAGAACAGCTTGGGAAACTTGGCTAGACCTCATCTCTACAATAATTTTTTTTTTAATTAGGTGGACGTGTTAGTGTGCACATGTAGTTTCAGTTACTTGGAAGGCTGAGGCAGAAGAAGATTGCCGGAGCACAGCCGGTCGACGCTGGGGTGATCGTAAGCCTGGGTGATGGAGTGAGACTCCAACTCAGGGAAGAGGGGGAGGAATTAACTGGGTGTGGTAGTGCAGGCCTATACTCTACAATCAAAAAATTAGCTGGGCGTGATGGCACATGCCTGTGGTTCCAGCTACTTGGAAGGCTGAGGCAGAAGGATCGCCTGAGCCCAGCAGGTTGATGCTGGGGTGGCTATGAGTGTACCACTGCACTGCAAGCCTGGGTAACAGAGTGAGACTCTGACTCAAAAAAAAAAAGGCATTGTAGTGGCTTCTGGGTTGATAGACTAAAGATGGACATGATACCAACAGAAACCAGTCGGAAGGCCATTGCAGAATTCAAATGAGATGTTATGGTGGCTAGAATTAGGGCCAGAATTAGCGTCTCAGACTCCCCTACCAACAGTCATCTGCCTCATCGCGTCTCTACCTTTCCATTTTTTAACTTCCTTAGCTCACTAAGTGGTTTCACATTTTCATACTGCCTCCAGTGGCCATAGTTCCTCACCTGTCTACACATAACACACATCCCTAATGTTTATGTTCCGGGGACTGGGTTTGGGATTTGAATTAGGGAAGCTAACGAGGGTTTGCAGTCAAGCAGTTTCCTTAAAAGAGACTCACGTGTAGTGCTGACTTTCTCTTTTGTGAAAAGCCTTAGGGGACTGTCAAGTCTGTGTCTGAGTTTAGATGTGGGTTTCTTGAACCAGAGATCCCCCAGTCCCAGTCCCCTTGAAGCTATGAGTTTGAGGGGATCTATGTTTCTTGAGCAGGTCTGAGAGTTGTTGCCAATTTGGTGGCAGGGTATGTTGTTGGGCACCTTATTAAATAGATAGTCTATTCTACCTGCATCATTTAACACTTTCGTCAACCACATTAAAATGCCACCTGTGTCATACTAAATTCTCTTGAATACTGGGAATTAGCTGATGAATTCCATTGACTCAATATTTGTTACCTGCTTCTTCCAGATATTCATAGGCACTGACAGTGCAGCAATACACAGAAGAGGTCGTGTTCCCATGAATCTTTACATTAAACTTTCAGTCAGGGTACAAGACATATGGGATAGACCCATTAAACTCATGCTGTGTACAGTGCATAACTTTTGACTGCTTTGCCTTTTTAGGAAACAGTGTTCACGGAAATCCTCAAGAGGCAGCTCCTGTGTACATTTCAGCTTCTAGAATCGAAGAGGGCTGGGAATGCTTATGAGGAATCACCCAAGCGCTTCTTTTCTACCATGGTCCTGCTCTGTGAGACCCTGTCTCTCTTACTGTGTTCATTTGATTGTCAGATTGCACGATGTGAGAAGTGCTTGCTTGGTCATGTCAAACTTGACTGTTTCTGTCTTCCAGGGCAGATCGTTGGATCTGTGTTTTCTTTCAGTCCCTTCACTTCTATCTAATTTGACCTCCAGGATCTTAATCTTTTACCCGAGGAAATCCTTCTCCTTAAGCAGCATGAGGTCTTTGATTTGTCTTTAGTCCACTGCTAATTTTCTGAGTTCAACATAGAGCTGATTCTTAAAACCCATCTATTGACTCCTTCTAATAAATCAGTCTGCTTCGTAGAGACACAAGTTCCATCCTTGGGACTTGATAGGTGTTTTGACCTAACATTTGTGATCCTTCAGTAGTTGTTTCTCTACCTCATTCAAGAAGAAGGCAGCTTTGAGCTCTTTCCATAGGTTGCCTGGTCCTCCCAGTCACACTAGAGTGTAGTCATTCACTTTCTGCAGAAGAGATAAGTGTAAAAAGTCAACTTACAGGCTAGAGAGTGGAACCAGCATCAAGAGCTTAACCCCACAGTCACTGCTCTTGCCTCCCCCTGCTTCCTTTCATGCCTCCATTGATGGCCCCCGCCACCAGGCTTCCGCCTTCCATTTGGCTTCCTGGGATCTCTGCACCCTTCCTTTCCCCTTGTGGTCTTTGGGTGTGTGGTCAAGGGCAGGTTTCACCCCTTGGGTCAAAAGTATTCCTAGGAGCCGGGCTCGGTGGCTCAGCCTGTCCTCCCGCGCCTGTGGGAGGCTGAGGGGAGTGGATGGCCTGAGCCCGCGGGTTCGAGACCCGCCAGGGCAGCGAGACCTCATCTCTACGATAAATCGAAAAATCAGCCGGGCGTGGGAGCGCCTGCCTGTAATTCCGGCGACTCGGAAGGCTGAGGCGGAAGGATCGCCGGAGCCCAGCAAGTCGAGGCTGCGGTGGCCGGGAGCGGCCACTGCCCTCCAGTCTGGGCGACAGAGTGAGACTCCAACTCAAAAAAAAAAAAAAGTATTCCTAGGCTCATTATTGAAGAAATAGCAGTCACCTATTGTCTCTTGCCTAGGTTTGGAAAAATATATGCACCCTAGAGGCCAGGTCTAAGGGGAAAGGAATGCTTTCTCAACATCGAGTAAAATGGACCATCTCCTTAATGAGGAGCCTTGGGAATCCAGCACAATTCCCCCTTTGTGCCCAATTTCTCCATCATTTATCAGAGTAGAAGAAAATAATGAATGCCCACGGACAACTTAAGTGGTCCAAGGCTATTGCCTCCCATTGCACTTTCCTGCCAATTCTCAGGATAGACAAAGTATCTCACGATGTCTCCAGAGGGAGCTTCTAATTACACTGACACAATCTTCTGTCTCAGTCTTGTTTTTGATTGTTGAGGCCTCCAGCAGGGAGCATCTCTGTCTTGTGTCATATTTGGGCAACCTCCAATTCATTTAGGAATTGTTCACCTCTAGAGAATCTACTATATAAAGCCAATGAATACCAATTAAGTGCCTTACACTTAGGTTAGGGGAAGAAAGGTCAATACCGCACTGTCCTTAGGGAGTAAAGATCTAAGAGCAGAGCGAGATCGCCAGTAAGATCAGATGGCAGCAAAATTTATTTAGGAGGCCCCAAGGAGAGAATGTTGAACTTGAGGCAATCAAGGAGGGCCACACATGGAAGAGGTGATGCAAGCCAAGCTTACTACAGGGGAGGAAGCAGAATGGGATAAGCATGCCGATTCTGAGCAGAAGGCACAGAAAATAGTATGTCACATTCCTGAGATTAAAAGGGGATCTTTGGAATAGGTGGCAAAGCTAAGATTATATAACACACATATATCAGTATGTTAGTCTATCAGTCTCCATTGAAATATTAATGGAAAATTGTTGGAAATCCACTGGCATCTGATGAGACTTGAAGTTCAGCAAGGGAACCAGTACCCTATTGGAATGGAATGAAAGGGGCCTGTTCCGGCTTCTGTTAGCTTTTGTTGTATAACCACCCAAAACACAGTGGTTGAAAACCACCACCATTTACTTAGTCTAGGATTTGTTGGTTGGCAATTTGAGATGCACTCCGGTGAGTTCTCTCAGCTTCCTGTAGTCAGTTGCCAAGCGGGGTAGAGAGTTACTAGCTCTTCATTCAAGTTCTCAACCCCCAGACATCTAGGTAGGGCCTGTTCACACATTGGGAGGTTCCGGAAGCACACGAGCTCCACTACACAAGCAGAGAAACACTTCTCACGGCCCTGCTCCTGTCAGGTTTGCCTGCAGCCCGCTCCCCAGTGCAATCACATGGGTAGGCCCAGAGTAGAAGGGACATGGGTAGAGGGAAGGCGTGGTGGTCGTTCATTTTTGCAGTCGGCCACAAGGCAAGTGTGATTGCGTTGCAAGAGTCCAGGTGAGAGGGAACAACTTTATTAAGATGTAACTGACATGTAGGAAACTGCATATATTTAAAGAACACAACTTGATAAATTTTGGCCTATGTGTACACCCAGGAAACCATCACCACAATCAAGACAGTGAAACCTTGGCCAGATGTACTGGTACCTCACTGGGAGGCTGAGGTGGGAGGATTACTTGAGCCCAGGAGTTTGCGACCAGCCTGAGTAACATAGCAAAAACAAAACAAAAAAACAAAAAAAAAGCCTCCCAAATCTTTCCTCATACACCTTCATAATTCCTTCCCCCAGGCAACCAATCATCCACTTTTGAGTAGAAGTGGAACACACTAATCCTAGTGACTTATTCCATTATTGAACAGCTCAAGCCTTGTTCTCCTGTGAAGCATCAGTTTGACTTCCAACCCTTAAATTCTTTTCCCTACCTTTCCTTTTCCCCTTTCCCCCTTCAGTGTAATATACTGGGAGCAGCTCACAGTGGAGGTTTTATTTCACCCTCTAGTGGAAGACATGAAATTCCACTGATCTGGGCAGACACTTGCTTGGAGTCTTTTAGAGTTTCATTGGAAACAACATGTAGAAAGAACCATATGGAATGTTCTAGAGATGGAAACAGAAGAGAGTGTACACAGGTAGAGGAAAATCAGTTTATGATCCTGAGAGTTGCTCACAGAATCACCCCAGTGGACCAAAGCACCTTTAATTTTATGAAGTTGAAATTCTTTGGTTGAACCCCTTAGACTGTATGTCTAAAGGGCCTCAAAACTGTAATCTAGCTGATTCCCCTGGTTCCTCTTTACTACTAGGGCAGAGTGATCCCTGCAAGTTCTAGTCACCAACCCATGCCCCTGCACTTTCAGGTCTCAAGGTGGGCCGATGAGAACACATCATTTTCCAGACAGGCTCTATCTGAGGATCACCATGCATTTACTTATTTAGGGACATTAGACCCTATCTCTATATAAGGTTATATATATTAGACTGTCTAATATATATATATATAATTAAATATATCTATTAGACCCTCTATTTTGTATACATATGGGGGTGCCAAAAATGTATATACATTTTAAGAGATGTTATCTATTACTTTTTGAGGTTGAATTAAATTGCAGTAGCTATGCGTAGTATGACATTCGCTCAACTGTGCTGCCACCATTTTCTTTAACTGTCCTGCCTGTTACATGGGGACGCTAGCATTCATTTGATTAATGCTATCTTTTGAGCGAACATCACACTTAACATGTATATATATTTTTTGGCACCCTCTGTATATACATAAAACTATATATAATATATATGAGACCCTCTTTTATAAACACATAAAATTATATCACTCTATATAAATAAAATTTTATATATGTACATAATTTTCTGGACATTGTTGGTAGAAGTGGTCTATAGGTGGTATTCTATCTGGCTAATTGATAGAAATCGCCTTTCAGTGGAAGAGTATGACCCAGAATTAAATAACAGTGACCTTTGCTCCTATGTGTGTCTTTTCCTGGGCCTTTTCGCAGTGTTTGAAATAGAATTTACAGTGAAGTTAGGTGATCATCCTGTGTGGAGTTGGGTTTGGCCGGTAGACAGGATGAGGGGATGGGAGACTTCACATCCCTATACTAAGGCCATGGAGACTTCGCCAACTTTTTGCAAATATATGCCTTAATCCTTCAGCTGGTAGAAGGAATTGTACCTTTCAGGCCACTGAGACTTACCTCCTGCATCAGACAAACCTCAGGAACACAGAACTCCAAGAAGAAGAAGGGAGGTCAGCCAAAGGAAAGATACGTGTCTTTCCCCAAAGCAATCCACTTGGAGGCAGAGTTGGTAGGAAAGTCTTGCCTTAGGGATCAGACTGTGGGCATTTTCACATAATGCAGTGATGGGTCAATTATTTCTTTTTTCTTTTGAGTTGGAGTCTCACTCTGTCGACCAGACTGGAGTGCAGTGGCCACCGCAGCCTCAACCTGCTGGGCTCCGGCGATCCTTCCACCTCAGCCTTCCAAGTAGCTGGAACTACAGACGTATACTACCACACCTGGCTAATTTTTTTATTTATTGTAGAGATGAGGTCTCGCCTGCCCAGGTGGGTCTCGAACTCGCGGGCTCAGGCAATCCACTCACCTCAGGCTCCCAAAGGCGCGGGATTACAGGCTGAGCTACTGAGCCCAGCTGGGTCAATTATTTCTATCAATCATTCTGTGCTACTGTTTCCCTTTTTGCAAAGAGGAGGTAATAGTGGTACCTGCTACATAGGATGGTTCTGAGTATTAATTGAGTTAACACACGTAAAATTCTTAGAGTAATGGCCTGGTGCACTAAGCACAAAACAAATATTCAATTTAGCAAATATTTATTTAGTGACTTCCACATAGTAGGCATTGGAGATAAAAGCAGATATCAAGAATGGACAAGGTTAATGACAAGATGCCAAACTCTATAAAATATAAAAATTTTTAAGATGGTTTATTCTGAGCCAGCTTGAGCACCAGGTCCAGGAACACTCACCCTCAGGATGGCCTAAGAATATGTGTCCGGGGTGATTGAATTACTTTGGTCATATACACTTTTGGAAGGCAGAAGTTACAAAAACCATAAATCAACATGTGTGAGATTTTCATTGGTTTGGTCTGGAAAGGAGGAACATTTCTGAGTGGGGACCTGTGGGTCACTGGTGGATTTAAGGATTTCTTGACTGGCAATTTATAGTTTCTATCTAAGGATTTTTTGGAAATCAGTAGAAGACGGGGTGCCCAGGATCTGGGATACCCTAAAGCATGGCTTTGCAGAGTCATAAAATATGTTTCTTTCTTTGTCTGTTGTATTGGTATGCCAGAGTCAGGTTGGAAAGCAAACTTCAGTATATAGGACAATAGGGTAATAAAGTGCCATCTGACAAGTTAGTTCTCATTAAGCCTGACTCTCCAAGCCTCTTAGGAATTGGGAGAAGGGGGAAGGGTCACACTTTATTCCTCATGGTCAACCTAAAAATGTTTATCTGTATATTGAAAAACTGTACTTTGATGTTTTTTATATTCTGGACCTAAGGCCTCCTCCTCCACACAAGGACTTTCTTGACTAGAGACCAGTATCTTAGGTCCACTCTGTTCTGGGTCTTAGGACAACCAGGGTCTTCCTCTCACTCACTTCTTTTTTTCTGTATTTTCCTTTCTTTGACTCCTCTGTGTCATGGTAGGTCAGTGGTTCTCATCCAAGGGTGATTTTCCTCCAAGAGAATATCTTTCAATGCCTGAAGACTTTTTTTATTGCTATGACTTGATAGGGGGTGGGGGCCTTACTACTGGCATCTCATAGGTTGAGGACACAGATGCTGCTAAATGTCCTGCGATGTATAGGATAGGCTACAGGGCTGTATGGCACAACTGTGCTGCAGCTGTGGGCCAGTAAAAAAAAAAATTTTTTTAAGAATAGAGGACAGCATGCACCACAAACAATTATCTGGCTCCAATATCAACAGGGCCCAGGTTGAGAAATCCTGCGGTACAGTAATACAGGAAGAATTGATTGTCTGAGCCCAGTAGGTCGATGCTGGGGTGGCCATGAGGGATGGAATGAGACTCTAACTCAAAAAAAAAAAAAATACCACCTATAGACCACTTCTGCCTCCGATGCCCAGAAAATTATTATTATTATTATTATTTATTTATTTATTTTTGAGTTGGAGTCTCACTCCGTCGCCCAGACTAGAGTGCAGTGGCTGCTCCCGGCCACCACAGCCTCGACCTGCTGGGCTCCGGCGATCCTTCCGCCTCAGCCTTCCGAGTAGCTGGAACCACAGGCACGCACTACCACGCCCAGATGATTTTTGATTTATTGTGGAGATGAGGTCTTGCTTGCCCAGGTGAGTCTCGAACCCACGGGCTCAGGCAATCCACTTACCTCAGCCTCCCAAAGGCGCAGGATTACAGGCTGAGCCACCGAGCCCGGCTCGAAAATTATTTTTCATTTTTATTCTCATGGCTGTCATTCCTTTCCACATTTCATATCTGAATATTACTTCTTTTGGCATGACATTAATTGAATGGAGGCAGTATTCTGGGATTCTTTGTGCATCATAACCACTTCCTGACCAAATCCAGCATACCTAGGCATACCTCTGTCATTTCTGAGCACTGATTCTGGCATCCAGATGCAATGCATAACTCTTTTTTATTTTATTTTTTTAAGTCAGGATCTCACTCTGTCACCCATACTGGAGTGCAGTGGCGTGATCATGGCTCACCAGCCTTGACCTCCTGGACTCACACATTGCTTCAGCCTCAGCCTCCCAAGTAGCTGGGACTACAGGCATATGCCACCATGCCCTGCTAATTTTTTGAGTTTTTGTAGAGACAGGGTCTCACTTTGTTACCCAGGCTGGTCTGGAACTCCTGGGCTCAAGCAATCCTCTCACCTTGGCCTCCCAAAGTGCTGGGACTACAGCCATGAGCTACTGTGCCTGGCCCATAACTCTTTTTACATACTCAAAATTTTACATCCCTTTCCATGGTTCATGTGTATTTTCCATATGAATTTTGCATATGTGAAATCTATCTAGGCAGGTTACATGTAAAGATGCCCTAGTCCTCAAGCTTGACTTTCATTGGGATCACCTAAGAGCTTTAAAAATGTTGATGACTTTTACAAAACGATGATTCTTATCACCAGGGATTCCGATTTAGTTGAACTAGTGTGTGTTTATGTGTGAGGAGTTTTAAAAAGCACCTCAGATTGTTCAGGTGCTGAAATTCCTAAAGAGAACAAGGTCAAAGAGGTAAGTAAAGAGCTTATCGCAACAGTCATGTGGTTTTCTTAAAATATCATCTTCAAATACATTATCTTTCAATACCATACAGCTGGTCATATGGGCTGGTTTTTAAGCTATTGCCTTCTTATTCCAAACATACCCTTTTATACTTATCTTTGTGAAGCTGGGGTGGGGCTCTTTGAAATCACTACTCTAAACCTGGGCAACATAGCAAGACCGAATCTCTACAAAACATCAAAACAATAGCCAGGCATAGTGGCATGTGCCTTGTAGTCCCAACTACTCGGGAGGCTGAGGCAGAAGGATCACTTGAGTCCAGGAGGTTGAGGCTGTGGTAAGCTGTGATCATGTCACTTCACTCCTACCTGGGCGACAGAGTGAGACTCTGACTAAAAAAAGAAAAGAAAAGGGAAAAAAAAAAAGAAAGAAAATGAAAGAAAAAGAAATCACTGCTCTATTTTCCATGTGGCTTTCTTGTTAACATACCTTCACTCATGTCAGTAAATTTCACTATACTCTAAGTTCGGTAAAGTTCACAACACCCCCTTCATACTCCTGTCCTTGGTAGGGGCTTTTAGAAGGACAGGAGGCTCGGTGGCTCATCCTGTAATCTCAGCACATTAGGAGGCCGAGGCGAGTGAATTGCCTGAGCCTGCGGGTTCGAGACCAGCCCAGGCAACTTGGCGAGACCTCATCCCTACAATAAATCAAAAACTTAGCCAGGCATGGTAGCGTGCGCCTGTAGTTCTGGCTACTAGGAAGACTAAGGCGGAAGAATTGCCAGCGCCCAGAAGGTTGATGCTGGGGTGACCATGAGTATGCCACTGCACTCCAGCCAGGGCAACAGAGTGAGACTCCAACTCAGAAAAAGAGAAGCTTCCTTTTGTTATCACACTGTATGCTGTATCCTTTGAAACCACCTATATAAAATTAATAAATATCAGGCCATGGGGTAAAACCTATTGAAAAACCCAAGCCTTGAAAAGCTGCAGCTGAGGTTAGAATTTAACAAATAGTAGAGAGCAATCGATTATCTTCATGTCCTGACCCTTGGGGAGCAGGGAAGCTGGCCCCTCCCCACAAGGCTGATAAACATTTTCCCTTAAACATTGGGCCTAAGACTACCTAGATCTCCTTGAGGACAAAAGCAGGGGTTGGAGGGCAAAATCATCTCCAGTCTCCAGGGAGTCCACCTACCATTCACCTTCTTCCTAAGCTACCTCCATAATGGCTCACTGCTCAAGGACTAGAGGCTGATGGTCACAGGGCTTGCTTCATAGGTAGCATCTGCTGTGAAACCTAAGAATGATATTTGAGATATTTTTCAGACTCTGACGGACCCGAGGCCCCGCCTAGACCCAAAACTCATACCAGGAAGCTGGCTCCATCGTTCCTGGGATGCCTCCTCCCAGAAATCAGCTCTGCAACATGAAGACAGTTTTGACACTGTCATGACATCATCAGCCAATCAGCAGTCTCAAGCTCCCTGTCCGCCAAATTGCCTTTAAAAACTCCAGCCTCTTGCTGGGTGCAATAGCTCATGCCTGTAATCCCAGCACTTTGGGAGGAAGAGGCAAGAGGATTCAAGACCAGCCTGGGCAACTTGGTGAGACCTCGTCTCGACTATAAATTTTAAAAAAGTAGCTGGGTGTGGTGGCACCCGCCTGTGGTTCCAGCTACTTGGAAGGCTGAGGCGGAAGAATCACCAGAGCCCAGCAGGTCGAGGCTGTGGTGGCCGTGAGCATGCCACCACACTCCAGCCTGGTGACAGTGAGACTCCAATTCAAAAAAAAACAAACACACAAAACAAAAACAAAAACTCCAGCCTCCAAATTCTCGAAGAGACGAGTTTTAGAAATAGCTCCTGCCCTCCTCACTTAACTGCTTTGCAGTGTTAAACTCTCGACTATATTGGCTGCACCTATCTTGCTTTTTTCTGGGCAGCAGGCGTAAGAACCCAGTCAGGTTGTCACATAACCATCTTCCCATATTAAATTCTTTTCATTAAAATAACTAGCTTCGTTTCTTTTTCCTTGATTGAACCATGACAGATAAATCCCAACATGGAAAAAGAAAAGCAGATTGTGAGTTGTCTGCAGTTGGGATACTGCTAAACATGCTAGGAAAAGAAAGGTGACTGTAAATTATGTCTTGGCCAAAGATGTCCAGCTGATGTAGGTGGTGATGTCATATTTCCATCTCTGTTGGTGCTAATGGAGCCTGAGTATTATTAAGTCACCCAAATTATCAAAAATAAATTGAACTTTTTCTTGTTTGCCTTTCTCTAGGATACCACAAGGCCATGTCATCAGCAAAGTGGAGTTCTTTTCTTTCACTAGTCACTGCCTGTTTACGACTTCACTTTGAAACCATGCTTCCCTGTCTTCTGTCATAATCAATCCTTCATTGGGCTCCTTTTCACTTCCATAATGTGGGTAGCGGTCTCTCCTTTAGAGAGGTGATACATCGTTGCTGTGTTAGCCATCTTAGCTCTCTGCAGACCTGTCCAAAAACTAGTTTAGTTTATGCAGCCTTTTATCTCAACCATAAGGCACCTACCAATTGTACTGATGAGGAACTTTGCTCATTGTTGAAAGAAATTCCAGTTGGTTATGGTGGCTTATCTGTAGTCCTGGCTACTCAGGAGGCTGAGGTGGGAGGCTTGCTTAAGCCTAGGAGTTTGAGACTGCAGTGAGCTATGATCGCATTACTCTACTCCAGCCAGGGAACAGACGGAGAACTTGTCTCTAAAAAAACAAAATAAAACACGATTTAAAAAAATTTTTTGAGTCAGTCTCACTCTGTCACCCAGGCTGGAGTGCAGTGGCACACTCACGACTACCACAGCTTCTACCTGCTGGCCTCAGGTGATACTTCCACCTCAGCCTTCCAAGTAGCTGGAACTACAGGCATGTGCCACCATGCCCAGTTAATTTTTTGATTTATTGTAGAGACAAGGTCTCACTACATTGCTCAGGCTGGTCTCAAACCTGTGAGCTCAGGCAGTTCTCTTACCTCTGCCTCACAAAGTGCTGGGATTACAGGCATAAGCCACCATGGCTGGCTAATAAAATAAAAAATTTTTTAAAAGCACTTGATAGAAAATGAAGCTGTAGAGTTGATGGGAAAAGATATCACTCTCATCAGTTACTAAACTGCCAAATCACTATATTTGCAAATCTACTGTTGCAAAGCTAGGTGATAACCAAAAAACTTGGTAAGTGCCAAAGAAATGTTGGGTTTTGGTATCACTTGTCATACTCTCCCAAGGGGTGATGCTTTGCTTTTGTTCTTTTAATTTCAAGGCTTAGAAGGGTGCTAATGGTTAAAGACATACCTGTGGAAAAGATTGAAAGGAAATATAGGCCGGGCACGGTGGTTCAAGTCTGTAATCCCAGCACTTTGGGAGGCTGAGGTGTGAGGATTACCTGAACCCACAGGTTCGAGACCAGCCTGGGCAACTTGGCAAGACCTCATCTCTCCAATAAATCAAAAAATTAGCCAGGCGTGGTGGTGCACACCCGAGTAGTTCCAGCTACTTTGAGGGCTGAGGTAGAAGGATAGCCAGTACCCAGCAGGTCAACACTGGGGTGGCCGTGAGCGTGCCACTATGCACTCCTGCCTGGGCGATGGAGTGAGAATCCAACTCAAAAAGAAAAGAAAGGAAAAAGGAAATATGCCAGGAAATTTACAATAGCTCTCTAATAGTACTGTGACAATCCATGGCTGGAAGAGCAAACACAGATAATAGAGAGGTGTAGGAGTTGAAGACCCTTCACTATGCAATTATCAGCTAAAAACCTGAGACCTTTGGCAGCTCTGAGGTTCTCTCTGAGCCCTAGATGCCTCAACAGCAAGATCAGTGTAACTGCTTATCTTCCAGGGCAGGGCAATAAATATAAATAATTTTTTTAAGGACAAATGAAATGGTAGTTTTGTATCAGATGATAGCTCTCATTATCACTTCACATAATTTCATTTTAAGTGTGCCTTCCTGGCACTTAAAGGTAACTTGATATTAGCTGGGCATGGTGGCATGTGCCTGTAGTCCTAGCTACTTGGGAAGCTGAGGCATGAGGGCTATTTGAGCCCAGGAGTTCAAAGCTGCAGTGGACTATGATGGGGCCACTGCACTCCAGTCTGGGTTGGCAACAGGAACTTATCTCTAAAAAAAATAAAAATAAAATGTAACTTGATATTTAAAACTGTGTGACTTTGAGTATGATTAAGAAAAACACATTTCTGTTTAACTTTCTCAGTGTTGACAGACAGGATGTAGTAAAATGTACTGATTAGAACACTGTTTAATACATTGTATGATCAATATATATAAATCTTTATTACCATACTAGTAGGTTAAATTAATGGATTTTACAAGCAGCAAATTTGAATTTTTTCATTTTAATGGATATATAGTAGTAGTACATATTTTGCGGGTGCATGGGCTTTTTTTTTTTCAAGTCAGGGTCTCACTCTGTCACTCAGGCTGGAGTGCAGTGGCATGATCATGGCTCACTACAGCCTCTACTTCCTGGCCTCAGGCAATCCTTCTGCCTCAGTCTCCTGAATAGGTGGGACTTCAGGTGCGCACCACCACACCTGGCTTCTTCATTTTTTTTTTTTTTTTTTTTTTTTTAGAAAGCAGGATTTATTTGGAGGACAGAAAAACTCCCACAGTGAGAGGTGACCTGAAAGGGTTGCCCAGCTTCTTCTTATCATTTTGTAGACACAAGAGCTTGCCATGTTGTCTAGGCTGGTCTTGAACTCCTGGGCTCAGGCAATGCTTCCTATTTTTATACCTCTACACAAGGTGTAGTGATCAAACCAGGATCATTGGGGCATCTATCAGTCATTTAATTAAAACTTCAATGGTGGGGCACCAGCACCACTTGTCATATTAATAGCAAGGCTATCTGTAATACTGAGTGATCTGTCACAGAAGCAAAGAACCGAGTATCACATGTTTTCACTCATAAGCAGACCTTGAACAATTATCATAATACTTTAAAAAAGGAATTGGCAGTAGTGGGAAACTGCTGGAGGGGTGGGACAGCGGCGGGATTGGCAGTAGTGAGACTCTGTGGGGGGGGGAAGAGAGAGGGGCACACCTCATCAACAAGGGTACTTGCATAGTGAACATTTGTATACCTAATGCTGAATTGTACCCCACATCTTTAAGATAAAATTTAAAAAAAAGAAAACAAGGCTTCGTCAGGGCTCAGTGGCTCAAGCCTGTAATCCCAGCACTTTGGGAGGCCGAGGTGAGAGGATTGCCTGAGCCTGCGGGTTTGAGACTAGCCCGGGCAACGTGGTGAGACCTCGTCTCTACAGTAAATCAAAATTAGCCGGGCATGGTAGTGCGCAACTCTAGTTCTGGCTACTTGGAAGG
>NW_007070300.1:0-369 GCF_000164805.1 Carlito syrichta
CCCGCCAGTCACTAGAAACATCTGAAGTGTTCGTTTCCTGGAATGTTAGGGGCTGACTGTAGGCATCTATTTGTGATTTAGGATTTTATTCAGATCCCTTTGTGTTCCTTTTTACACGTTTATCACAAATCTAAACTGTATGCCACTTAAAAATCTGAGATGTTCAAGTAAACGACTCTTTTCTGACTTTAATTTATTTTTTTAATTATTTTTTTGAAGCCGGGCTTGGTGGCTCAGAGTGTAATCCCGCGCTTTGGGAGGCTGAGGTGAGTGGATTGCCTGAGCCCGCGGGTTCGAGACCCGCCTGGGCAACTTGGCGAGACCTCATCTCTACAATAAATCAAAAAATTATCTGGGCGTGGTAGTGTG
>NW_007070301.1:0-746 GCF_000164805.1 Carlito syrichta
CTTTCAGCAGAAGAATCCAGATCACCAAAATAAAAGCCCAAATCCAGGACATAGAAGACAAAAAGATAATACAAAAAATCAATGAAACAAAAAGCTGGTTCTTCGAAAGGGTAAACAAGATTGATGGTCCCCTAGCTAGACTGACAACGAGAAAACGAGAAAAAAACCAAATAAGCATAATCAGAAACACGAAAGATGAAGTCACATCTGACCCTGAAGAAATACAAAAGATCATTAGAGACTACTACGTACACTTGTATGGAAACAAACTTGAAAACCAGAAGGAAATGGAAGACTTTCTGACATCACACAACCCACCTAGGTTGGAACAAGAAAAAATTGAAACCCTAAATAGACCAATAACAATCAAGGAAATCGACCACATAATAAGAAAACTTCCTACAAAAAAAAGCCCTGGTCCAGATGGCTTTCCAGCAGAATTCTACAAGACATTCAAGGAGGAGCTGATACCAATCCTACCGAAGGTATTCCAGGCGATTGAAAAAGATGGAACTCTCCCCAAATCATTTTACGAAGCCAACATCACATTGATAACCAAGCCAGGTAAAGATCCAACAAAGAAAGAGAACTACAGGCCAATATCTTTGATGAACATAGATGCTAAAATTCTCAACAAGATCCTAGCAAACCAGATTCAGCAATACATTTTAAAAATCATCCACCATGACCAAGTACGCTTCATTCCTGGCATGCAAGCCTGTTCAACATTCGTAAAACTATAAATG
>NW_007070302.1:0-746 GCF_000164805.1 Carlito syrichta
CATAGGTTCTCTTCTCCCCACTGGTAGGTGGTGGGGGCTTTGTCGAAGATGAGTTGGTTGAGGAATTGAGGTTTTGCTTCTGGAATCTCAATTCTGTTCCATTGATCTATATACCTGTTCCTGTACCAATACCAAGCTGTTTTGATGATTGTAGCTTTATAGTAAAGTTTGAAGTCTGGTATTGTGATACCACCAGCTTTGTTTTTTTTGCTGAGGATTGTTCTGGCTATTCTTGGACGTTTGTGTTTCCATATGAATTCCTGTGTTGTTTTTTCTAGGTCTGAGAAGAATGTTGTTGGTAATTTAATGGGTATTGCATTGAATTTGTAGATTGCCTTAGGTAAGATGGACATCTTCACAATGTTGATTCTTCCGATCCATGAGCATGGGATATTTTTCCACTTGTTTGTGTCAGCTTTGATTTCTTTGAGCAGTGTTTTGTAATTTTCATTATAAAGGTCTTTCACGTCTCTGGTTAGGAAGATGCCAAGGTATTTCATTTTTTTTGTGGCTATTGTGAATGGAATTGTGTTTTTTATTTGGGTTTCTGTTTGTTTATTATTGGTGTAGAGAAATGTGATTGTCTTTTGTACATTTATTTTGTACCTTGAGACTTTGCCAAAGGTCTTTATCAATGTTAGGAGGGCTTTGACAAATTCTCTTGGGGTTTCGAGGTACACCATCATATCATCTGCATACAGAGATAACTAGACTGCCTCTTTTCATATTTGAATACCTCTGATTGC
>NW_007070303.1:0-709 GCF_000164805.1 Carlito syrichta
AAAATCTGGGGCTCTTTTTTTTTTTTTTAAAAAAAGATTATCCACTAATTTCAGCCCCAGGGTTTTTCACAACCAAACTAAAATTACTACATGGGAGCATGAATACAACAAACACTTAAGTTTGCAAACCCAAACCACAAAACCATAAAGTTTATAATCACATAAGGGACATAGTCAAAGAGCAACTGATGCCTCCGTGAAGTCTGAAGAAACCTCCTTCTGTGAAGGCAGCAAGAAATATGCAAGCAATTCAGCTTCAAGAAATTTGCATAGAAATAGAAAATGCTAGAGCCTCTACCACAAGTGAAATTGCCAGGCCTCAACATGTTCAATTCAATCCATACAGTACCAAGTGTTAAATTGGACCCAAGGTAGAGCTTGAACATTTAATTTCCAGCTATGCAACTCACAGAGCACCACAATTTCAGGTGTGGAACCCAGCTGTAGGTGAGCTTGTCAAAAACACGAATTGTAATTCTAAAACAGGCAGACATTTCTGCATCACTGTTGGGATTTCAAAAGGGCAACCACCAGGCAACAGGGTCTCTTTTACAGTCACTTCAGGCTGCAACTGTCTTCCTGGCCTCTGCGCCGACTGGGCCATGGCACTTTGTAGAAGACTCTGACATTACACCCAGTCATGGCCTAAGTGGGCACCTCCCACCCCCTCCCACAAGCGGCTTCCTTGTCCCTGCTCCTTCCTCCCTTC
>NW_007070304.1:0-470 GCF_000164805.1 Carlito syrichta
CATGGTAGAATTTCGGTCCTTTTAAATTTGCTTATGCATGATTTATGGCCGAGTATTTGGTCGATCTTAGAATATGTTCCATGTGGTGATGAGTAGAATGTGTATTCTGTGGTCTTTGGATGGAGTGTTCTGTAGGTATCAATTAAATCCATTTGGTCCAAAGTCACATTAAGGTTCCGGATCTCCCTGCTGATTTTTTTGTCCTGATGATCTGTCTAGGGTTGTGAGTGGGGTATTAAAGTCCCCAGTTATGATAGTGTTAGAGTCAATATCTTTCTTTAGTTTTCCAAGAAGTTGCTTTATGAAAGTTGGTGCACCTATGTTGGGTGCATATATGTTTAGGATAGATATTTCTCGTTGATGGATTGAGCCTTTTATCATTATGTAGTGGCCTTCTGTATCTTTTTTGATTTTTAATAGCTTGAATGGTATTTTTTCTGAAATTAAGATCGCTACTCCTCCATTTCTTT
>NW_007070305.1:0-1148 GCF_000164805.1 Carlito syrichta
ATCAACCCTAAATTTGTAGATACAATTACCAAATAGATCACAGTCATTCATTTATCTATTTTAATATTTATTTGTAGAGATAGGTTCTGGCTATGTTGCCTGGGCTGATCTCAAACTCCTGGCTCAATTGATCTTCCTGTCTTGGCTTCCAAAACTGCCGGGATTACAGTCATCGTGTCCTATTTGTGAATTTAATCAACCAATCATTTTCTCAACATAGATGGGACACTTTCTCTGACTTCCTGAGTTAAAAATCCCTTCCCCATGTTCCCAAGTACCCAGACCCTGGATGCTAACTTTATCATAAAAGCATTAAACTGCTTGTCTTGTTCCTTCTCTCCCACTGAGCAGTAGCAAATTCATTGTGTTGTTCATCTTTGTATCCCTACCAACTAGGGCTAGTGCCTGCAGTAGCAGACCTATTCAAATAAAGCAAATCCAAACAAACATGAAACCCCCACTTAACTGAAGGAAGGCTGCTGGTTCCTGGACATAGAAGTAATTTGTTCAGATAGTCGCTGTGCTATAGGAGTTTACAGGTCAGCGCTGGACCCAGTCTGTCCACTGCAGTTAGTGAGCTGCCAGAATCGAGTCCTGTGGTTGGACCCAGGGACGACAGAGCAACACTGCCATGGGAGGTGGAAAGGGCCAAGGAAAAGGATTCATTCATCTACTCCACAAATATTTGTATCAATCATCGTAGCCTACACAGCACATGGAAAACGCTCAATATCCATGAAACACCAGGTGACGGGATACAACAGCAAAGACAACTGCGGTGGCACTTGCCCTGGTGGACCTCACTGTGTGGCGAAGGATGACAGGCAGTGGATGGAATTATGTAAAATTACGCTGAATGTGGAGCAGGAAAATAACAGACGGTTGAAATTCTCTAAGGACGTGAGCTCTTTCGGCGGGGGGAGCCGTGGGCGGGCTTTGAGCAGGAGTGGTCATGAACGGTACGGACTGCAGCAGGCGGGAAGACTGCAGGCAAGAAGAGCTGGTGATTTTAAGATGCAAACATTTTCTGCGTGACTGAAAGAGGAGCGGGCGTTCACTCGGGACCCTCGGAGTCCTCCAGGGCGGGGTCTGTATTCTGACTGCGAGATCGGGTGTCCAGCAGTGCAGCGCGGGCTGCGGTGAACTGC
>NW_007070306.1:0-667 GCF_000164805.1 Carlito syrichta
CCAGAAACGTGCCTCTGAGGGCAAGCTGGGCTGGCTGGTTCTGTCCAGGTAATGTAGATGGACCTCCCAACTTGGAGACAGGATGGCAGGGACCACTCAGGGCATAAGGTGCATCCTTTGGGTTACACAACCATTTTGGATGCCACACAATAATGATTTCAATCTCTGCCAGGCTGATGAGCATTTCTAAAAACAGTTACACATCTGAAGTCTCCTGTTTCAAAACAGTCCAGTCATTGAATGACCCTCCACTGGGGTAAGGAGCATCACTCTTGAATGGATGCTGTTGGGATTTCCTAGAACTCAGTCATTGCCTTCTTAATTGACTGAGATGGAATTCAGTACTCTTGGGGCTTTGAAGCCCACAATGCGGTACCCTGTAATATCTGTGGGACTGGGCGACTTACAGTTGATTTGGGAACATTTTCATCCCCCACAACAAACCCCATAATCATCCATGTTGTTCCCCATTTTCCTTGTCCCCCCAGCCCCTGCCTTCTGCCTCTATGGATTGGCTTGTTCTGGGGATTTCATGTACTTAGAGGCACATGGGGGGAGGCCATCTGGGTCTGGCTTCTTTGACGTAGCATTGTGTTTTCTTGGGTTTTTTGTTGAGTCAGAGTCTCCCTCTGTTGGTCCAGGCTGGAGGGCAAAGGCATGCTCATGG
>NW_007070307.1:0-876 GCF_000164805.1 Carlito syrichta
TTTCTTTGATGATGACTTAGTCAGAGCAATTTTCATGTGTCTGCTGGCTGCCCTTATCCCTTCTTATGAAAAGTGTTCAATCACGTATTATACACACTTTTCAAAGGGAATGTTTCTCTGATTTTTCTGAGTGTTTGTGTTTCTTGTAGATTCTAGATGTTATGCTTTTTTTATAGATATATACTTGGAGAATCCTTTTTCCCATTCTGTTGGCTGTATCTCTGCTCTTCTGATGTTTCCTTTTGCGTTGCAGAAGTATATTAATCTGATAAGATTACACTTTTCTAACTAACTTTTTACGGCATGGGTATTTAGGGTTCAGAATAGGAATTCGTTTCCGGTTCCAGTTTCAATAATGCTGTCTCCTGTGCTTTCCAAGATTATTATAATGTGGTGATTAACGTTTAGGTCTTTGATCCATTTAGAGTTAATGTGTATGGTGATAGTTAGGAGTCCTGTTTCACCCTTGTTGAAGTGTTCAGCCTTTTCCCACCACCATTTACTGAAAATATTTTCCATTACCCAGTGGATCTTGGAATTTTGTTACAAGATGTGTTGTTTGAGAATTTGAGGATTTCATTCTCTGTCCTGATCCATAGGCCTATGGACCTATTCTTGTACCAATACCGGGCTGTGTTGATTACTGTAAATATATAGTAAAGTTTGAAGCCCGGAACAGTGATAGCTCTTGCTTTGTTTCTTTTGATGAGATTCTTTTGGCTATACTTGATTGCTTATAGTTTCATGTGAATTCGTTTTTTTTGAATTGTAGTCTCATTGTGTTGCCTAGTCTGGAGTGCAGTAGCTGCTCACGGCTCACCGCAGCCTCGACCTGTTGAGGCTACAGAGATCCTTCCGGCCTCAGTCTTCCCTATA
>NW_007070308.1:0-779 GCF_000164805.1 Carlito syrichta
TCACTAGTTATCACCCAGAGAACTGGCCATATACTCGACCCTCTATCCTCTTCCTGATGCCTTTACTCTTGGATTGACTTCCTTCCCTCCCAGCCAAGTTCTAGTAGTCTCAATTCAGTTTTTCATCTAAGAATGCAAAGAGTTTTGGCTAAAGCCAAGTGACTCTAATGATGCTTCTAAAGAATCAGGAAAACAGTCTTCTCTATCCTCCTACAGCATACTCATAACTGAGACCTGAGTTCTGGCAGGTTTTTCTTCCACAACCACTGTATGCTAGAGTTCAGCATCTTAACTTTAGCAGCAAAGGCATAATGGGCAATCTACTCTTTATTGCTGTCCCTGTCCTCTCTTCTAATCCCCTGAATTGGTGCAGACTTGATTTTATAAGAATATACCTTGTCATGTGTGCCCTTTTTTTCAATTTACTACTATTTTTTCTCTTTTTTTAACCAAAATTGAGCTGGATACTTTGAGGAAACAGTCCCACCAAATGGTTCCAGTTCTCTGAATAGCAAGATGAGGAAGGTTTCCACAGGAGCAAGGAGGATTTGTTAAGGCTACTAAACATTACAAAAGAAGGTTGGAGATGCGTTCCTGGTGCCAATACCAAGCAAAAAGGCAAGGAATAAAATCACCATCACAACAAGGAATCCTGATGAAAGAGATGCTGAAATGGTAACCCTTAAGTCTATCCACATCCTCCTAGCCAAGTCATAGCCCACTGCATAAGACAGTGGGTTTGTGACTTCTACATTTGAGCCTCTCTCTTCCACACAAAA
>NW_007070309.1:0-810 GCF_000164805.1 Carlito syrichta
CATATCAAGACATTAATGGAGAGATTAAAAAGAATTGAGGAGACACAAGAAGAAACTAGGAAGGAGCTTATATCTGAGATAACAGTAATAAAGAATACTGTGAATGAAATAAACAACAAACTGATAAGCATGGAAAGCAGAATTACCCAAGCAGAAGAAAGAATCTCAGAGCTTGAGGACCAAAATATAGAACGAACCCAAACTCTTAAAAACACAGAAAACAAGCTCAAAAAGACAGAACAAAATCTTTAAGAGATGAGTGATTACTTCAAGAGACCAAACCTAAGAGTAATTGGCATTCCTGAGGCAGAAAGAGAGACAGAGACCACACTGGAACAAACTTTCCATGAGATCATTCAAGAAAACTTCCCTTATCTAATCAGTGGTGCAAAAATTCAAACACAAGAGATTCAGAGAACCCCTGCAAGACAACAAATGAGAAGACCAAATCCTAGACACATAATAATTCACCTAAACAAAGTAGGCATAAAAGAAAAAATCCTAAAGGCAGCAAGAGAAAAATGCCAGATCACCTACCATGGAAGACCAATCAGAATAGCAGCAGATTTATCTACAGAAACCCTGCAGGCTAGGAGAGCTTGGATCCCTATCTTCAAAGTCCTAAAAGATAAACAATTTCAACCAAGAATAACCTACCCGGCCAAGCTAAGATTCATCAGTGAGGGAGAATTAAAATCTTTCCCAGATATCCAATCCCTAAGAACTTATGCTGCCATCAAACCATCTCTGCATGAAACACTTAAGAAAGTACTAAACACAGAAGAAAAGGAAAAAAGAACAATGTTTTTC
>NW_007070310.1:0-696 GCF_000164805.1 Carlito syrichta
ATACTTGTTGCCCCCCCCATTCAGTGACGTGCCGTTTTGACGAATGTCTCCCATGGAAGACTCTTGTTTTCCGGAAAGCAAACAATGGCTCTCGGGCCTCGTTGGCAAATGAAGCCGCAGAGCCATTGTATTCCGTGTGAGACGCCCGTGTCAAAAGAGAAAACTTTTCAGCATTCTCCGCTGAATGAAGCATGCTTGGCTACCCACGGCTGTGGAGATCTGGATCCAGTCAGTGCAGCACCTGAAGTTGCACTCTGGTCACCAAATGCTCCCTGCCTAGTATGGTGTATATGCAGGGGAGCTCTGAGAATCAGGGCGGAGAGCACGCACAAAGCCAGTGTATACAGACTGCCAGTGAAGTGCAGTGCAGCGCAGGCTTCAATAGCGTGTCCCCAGGAAGACCCAGCTTCACCCCCAGTGTAACAGAGGCTCTCCGTGCTTACTCAGCAATGAAAACGGCACAGCCCTGGTAGTCCTTATTGGGTTTAAATGCCGTAGGGAAAAAAAACTACGAATTCTCCCCATCCACACATAATGCTCTCCTGCTCGTGACTGTGGAGCACTTGTGTCACTCATTGCGGCACTATGTCTTGCAGATTTCTCTCCGTGAAACACGGAGGTTTCACGCTCGTACGCAAAGGCCCTCTATGGAAAGGAACACAAATCAAGGGGAAAGAGTGAGAATGAGGTATTACA
>NW_007070311.1:0-741 GCF_000164805.1 Carlito syrichta
CGCAATACTCATTAAATTACCAACAACATTCTTCTCAGACCTAGAAAACACAACACAGGAATTCATATGGAAACACAAACGTCCAAGGATAGCCAGAATAATCCTCAGCAAAAAATAAAAAACAAAGCAGGTAGTATCACAATACCAGATTTCAAACTTTACTATAAAGCTACAATCATCAAAACAGCTTGGTATTGGTACAGGAACAGGCTTATAGATCAATGGAACAGAATTGAGATTCCAGAAGCTAAACCTCAATTTCTCAACCAACTCATCTTCAACAAAGCCCCCACCACCTACCAATGGGGAGAGGAGAACCTATTCAGTAAATGGTGCTGGGAAAATTGGCTGACCACATGCAGAAGATTGAAACAGGACCCCTATCTATCCCCATGCACAAAGGTTAACTCCAAATGGATCAGAGACCTAAATGTAAAACCTCAAACCATAAGAACTTTAGAAAAGGAAGGAAATACTCTCATGGAAATTGGAACTGGCATCCAATTCCTGTACAAAACCCGAAACCTACAGGACTTAAGAGAGAAGATAGACAAATGGGACCTTATTAAACTGACAAGCTTCTGCAAAGCCAAAGAAACCATCAAGAGAGCAGGGAGACAGCCTACAGACTGGGAAAAAGTATTTGCCAACTCTAGGTCTGACAAAGCTTAACATCCTGTATCTACAAGGAACTGAAACGTACTAAAAAGAAGAAAACAAACAACCCCATTATAAAATGGG
>NW_007070312.1:0-740 GCF_000164805.1 Carlito syrichta
CCTGATCACCATTTTTCTAATTATCAAGCCAGAAACTGTTGAGCTAAGATATGAAAAAGTACCATTGGCTATGACTTACTTTAAAGAAGCACAAGTTGTGATGTGAGGTAGAGAACAGAAAGTTAACTCCCTAGGGAACTAAGATTATGCTAATGTACAGCTGAAATGTTGACATGCATCTTATTTACTGTCAGCATGCGATGTAGTCAAATGTGAGCATACCAATTAAAAAATGCATCCAAATAACTCAGTAAAACTGATACAATAAAATTCCAGAAAATCAAATTCTATTTCACATTTGAGACACTTCAGAAGTAACCTCCTGTCTGGTAAAAGTTGTAGGCAGGCTCTCCAAATGTTTACACAATCAGCTAACGTCAATGCATAAGAAACTATCTTTGTGCAGTCAAAGGCAATGATTTTAAAATAGTAGTGTGGGGAGAGAGGGTATCAGAGAAAAAACTGTCAAAATTATTGAGCATTTATCCTGTAAACCTATCAGAAGTTAATGTGCATTGTTCCAGTCATTTTATTTTGCTTTTACATACATATCTATACACACATGAAAATATATATCCATAAGTCATTTCATTAATTATACCCTATGCATAATTCAACAACTTGCTATTTTCATTCAAATATATGAGGCTAAATATGGCCTGTCACCTGTTTCTGTACATCTAGTGGCCTAAGAATGGCTTTTATGTTTTATTTGGTTGAAAAAACTTAAGCCAAAAGAA
>NW_007070313.1:0-529 GCF_000164805.1 Carlito syrichta
CGAAGGGTCAGGAAATCCACTCACTTCAGTCTTCCAAGGTGCGGGATTACAGGCTGAGCTACCAAGCCCGGCAAAAATATTTATCTAAAGATTAATTTTTATCTATATTTTTAAATTTACTTACATAAAATATTCACAGCATTCTCTTACTTTATTTGCTATTGCATGCTTTGCTAACTTTGTTTAGCATATTTATTACTATTACTTTATCTAGATTCCCTTTTCACTTTTCTAATTTCTTGAAAGAAATACTGCTAATAATTTGCACATTTTTTTCTTTTCTAATATGAGCTTTTTGATCTATAGATTTTCCTTTAAGAATCTCCTAAGCTGCTATGATGAGTTTTGATGTTTTATTAGATTTGTCTTAATTTAGTTCTAAATTTGTACTAATTTTATTGCATGTAATTTTTCTTTGCTGAGGTGTTATTTAAAATTATCAAAATGAGCCTCGGCCAGGGTGGTTGGTGAGCCGGGAGTTGTTGGGTGCATGAGGCTGTCTGGCCATGCCTCAGAGCAGGTTCTGCCA
>NW_007070314.1:0-577 GCF_000164805.1 Carlito syrichta
AAGTCCCTTTTTGGGGTCATCAGTTGATGGCCAGGAAGCCAAAGGGCAGGACCAGAATACGTGACTTCAGGTCCCCGTAGAAAGTCCCACATGGGCCCCGGGGACCACTGACATGGCCTGATCTTCTCTCGTCTCGTCGATGCCCAGCTAGGGCGGAGGAAGCAGGGCTAGCCGGGTGGAAGAATGACTCGAGGAAAGAATCTGTGGAGAGCAGAGTCCCTCAAGAATCTCCCGTGTGGAACCCGATCGCTCTCAGGCTCCCCAGAGGGAAGGAAGAGGAGGAGGAGGAGGAGAAGCATCCGGGAAAACCTGGAAAGCATGGGTGCTGTTCTCAAAGGGAATGTTTAAAAGACATTCAACTTTACACAGCAGTGAATCTTCCTTTGCGAAGCTACAGTCTGGTCACGTCTCTCTGAGCGATTGTAACCATGTTTCCTAATTTTGACCTCCTCTCCTACGTCGGGGAGGTGAATCTCCTCTCTCTTCTCTCTAATTTACTTTCAAACAAACTATATCATGCTATCTAACTTCTGTACAATTCTTTGCATCTTTCAAGAGTCACTGGATTGCGCACCAC
>NW_007070315.1:0-745 GCF_000164805.1 Carlito syrichta
CTCTCTCTGCTCTCTCTGATGATACTGACAAAAATGTTGGAGGTCATTTGTGGAAATTATGGATTAATGTTATAAGAAAGTTATACATTATTCACACATTTGCATATTTGTCTGTGAATGGTGGACAAATTAAGTTGTATGTTTGTGTATATGTATGTGCCACACAGACTTATTAGTTAGGTAACCTGGTTCAAGTTACAACTCTGGGCCTCAATTTCTCATCTAAAACTGGGAGTTATCATAGTACCAGTCTCCCTTGTGGGGATTAAATACTTTTTAATAAATTAGCTTAGTGCCTGGCACAAACTAAGAGCTTAACAAATGATAGTTAATATGTTACTATTATTATTAATACACAAATATTATTATTATTATTATTATTATTATTTTTGAGCTGGAGTCTCACTCTGTTGCCCAGAGTAGAGTGCAGTGGCCGCTCCCGGCCACCATAGCCTCAACCTGCTGGGCCTGGCGATCCTTCTGCCTCAGCCTTTCAAGTAGCTGTTACTACAGGCGTGCGCTACCACACCCGGCTAATTTTTTGATTTGTTATAGAGATGAGGTCTCCCCTAGTTGCCCAGGCGGGTCTCGAACCTGCAGGCTCAGGCAATTCGCTCATCTCAGCCTCCCAAGGTGCGGGATTACAGGCTGAGCCACCGAGCCCAGCTTTATAGATATTATTTTATACATATTTGCCTAATATTCCCTAATGGGATAAAATAAGTAATTGTGAATCTCATTTTGT
>NW_007070316.1:0-784 GCF_000164805.1 Carlito syrichta
CAGGGTAAGACTTGAGATGAAAGCCAAAAGGATTAAAGTCAAAGCTCCATTTCCACGGTTATGGTTTTGATTTTGATTGTGGTCTGATTGTGGGATACTCTGAGACTCTACAATCTTAAAAGAGCAGATAAAACAGCTGAAAATTCATCTGGTTTGGGAGCAGACTACAAATTAAATGATAATGCTCAAAGTGTAACAACTACAACTGCAGAAGTCTGTGGGGGCGGGGAGGAGGCAAAAGGCTGAAATTTCTGCAATTGACGCTAGGAGGAAAGAAAAAAACAAGGGGAAAAAAGATGTGCTATCACTGTTTTTAAATGGCAACCTGCTAATAATCATTGCATTCCTGAAAACATAGGCAAGTGATACCCACCATTCCTTTCTATGTATGATAAGCAAGCCCACCAAGCATAAGCATTACATATCTCTTTGAGAAAAGTGAGACAGTGTGATAGTTGAAAGTATATCTGAAAAAATTCCCTTGAGTTGCCACTGAGAGTTAACAAATTTGAAAACGATATACTTTTCTCACTAAGAAAGAAAACAGAAATTCTTTTGTCAACCGGAAATTCTTAGTTACACTAGAAAGAATTGTCCTACTACATATTTTTCTTTTCTTTAAGAAAGGCAATACTACATTTAAACATAAACTTTGGGTCACAGTTCAAAATATCGATTTGGCATTTCCTCTCCCCTGATGCCTTCTCTTTCAGAAACATCACACACACACACACACACACACACATGTACACACATACACACACACACACTCACTGCAACAGGA
>NW_007070317.1:0-806 GCF_000164805.1 Carlito syrichta
CCAGCTAAATAGTTGGCTCCCTTTCCTGCCATCCGGTCAGCAAACTAGTTGTCTCACTTGCCAGCCAACAGGTCAACTAACTTGTCGTCTCTCTCACAGGGCAACAGGTTAGCTAGCTAGTCAACTTCCTCTCCTGCCGAATAGTTAAGTCAGCTCAACATTTGGCTCACTCGCCAGCTGACTAGTTAAGGCAGCTCATCTATCGCATCACTCACCGGTTTACTATTAACTCGGCTCACCGGTCAGCTCACTGGCCGGCTGACTAGTTAAGTCCTCTCACCAGTCGGCTCACTTGCCAATCTCAGCTGACCAGTCAGTTCATTCGCCAGCCGAATAGTTAGGACAGCAGACCAGTTGGCACACTTGCTGGCTGACTCGTTAAGTAAGGTGACCTGTGAGATCACTCGCTGGACAATTAGTTGAATCAGCTTACTTGTCTGCTCAATCACTGCCTGACTAGTTAATTCAGCTAACCAATTGGACGAATTGTTGGACAACTTGTCTGCTGGCAAGTTAGGTCAGCTAACTAGTTGCTGACAAGTTAGTCCATCTAAATAATCGACCTAAAAATTGGCGCACTAATTAGGTCAGCACACCAGCCATCCAACTAGTTAACAGAGCTGACTTGTGGGCCAACTCGTTAGTCAACTATCTAACCCAGCTAACTAATCCGCTGACTAGTCAGCCAACTTGTTAAGCCAGCTAACAAGTCGATTGTGTAGTCAACCAATGTGTTAAAACAGCTAACTATTCTGCCGACTAGTCAAACAGGTTAAGTCACCTAGCTAACTCGTTAAACTAGTTAA
>NW_007070318.1:0-977 GCF_000164805.1 Carlito syrichta
TTCCTTATGCTTGGTTTATGTTCCTCAAAAGGAATACAACAGTTTTAATATTATAAAATCTTAATAATCAATAACTTCTAAAACTTATACATACCCAACACCTAATGACTGACTTAAATCCTAATACCTTTCCATTCTGTGCTAACTTTACCTGTACTATAAAAAACTCTTAATTATGGGTCAGACCAGTTCCTAAAGAATGTGGCCCAGTCCAAAGATCACGCTGGGCCATTTCCAGGAACAATTGATTATGATCTCTTAACAAAATGGCTATTCTAAAATCCTATGTATCTATCTTAATTTCTATAAAAGTTTCTAATTCCTAATCCTGATATATAAGGCTGATCATCAGTAATAAACTTTCCAAAATAAAACCCAAATACAAACTGTAATTGTGCTAAAGCCAAAATCACAATCAGTAGAAAATGGGAACAATGAAATTTCAAAAGTTAGCTGTATTCTAATAAAACCTTAAAGTATCATGTTTGATCATGCTTGGACTAGCATAATTCCCTGACGTAGCATGACCTATTCTAAAATACTTTCTATGAATAAAATAAGTTCAGTTTCTATTATAAGTAGAAAAAACTTACACTAATTATAACTAAAGAACCGTATTAAAAGAATGCCACCCAGCCCAAAATGGATGCTGGGCCCTTAAAAATGTGGCCCAGCCCAAAGTTCGTGCTGGGCCATTTCTGGTAACCCTAGATAACCATCTAAGCTGGAAACAGCTCTCTAAATGTATATACTAATTCTACAAATATATTTTTAAATCTTATAAAGAAGCTTGTATCATGTATAAGTCTCCCAAATGTGATCTGAGTTTGAACTGTGTTAAGTTTAAAGCCGAAACCACAGTCTGTGAGAAACGGGAACAATGGATCCCTAGAGTCAGCCATGCCCGTCATATTCTCAGAACTTCATGCTTAGATCATCAAAATCCCTGCCAGTGGGTAATGCTAAACAACAAGGAG
>NW_007070319.1:0-919 GCF_000164805.1 Carlito syrichta
GGATAAAAACCCTTGAACATCTGAGGAAACGCAGAACATACCTCAAAATAGTAAAAGCCATCTACGAGAAACCCACAGCCAGCATACTCCTATTTGGACAAAAATTGGAACCAATTCCCCTGAAAACTGGAACTAGACAAGGATGCCCACTCTCTCCCCTCCTGTTTAACATAGTATTGGAAGTCCTGGCTACAGTAATCAGAGAAGAGGAGGCAATCAGAGGTATTCAAATAGGAAAAGAGGAAGTCAAGCTATCTCTCTATGCAGATGATATGATGGTGTACCTTGAAAACCCAAGAGAATCTGTCAAAGGCCTCCTTACATTGATAAAAGCCTTTGGCAAAGTCTCAGGATACAAAATAAATGTACAAAAGACAATCGCATTTCTCTACACCAATAATAAACAAACAGAAACCCAAATAAAAAACACAATTCCATTCACAATAGCCACACAAAAAATGAAATACCTTGGCATCTTCCTAACCAGAGACGTGAAAGACCTTTACAATGAAAATTACAAAACACTGCTCAAAGAAATCAAAGCTGACACGAACAAGTAGAAAAATATCCCATGCTCATGGATCGGAAGAATCAACATTGTGAAGATGTCCATCTTACCTAAGGCAGTCTACAAATTCAATGCAATACCCATTAAATTACCACCAACATTCTTCTCAGACCTAGAAAAAACAACACAGGAATTCATATGGAAACACAAGCGTCCAAGAATAGCCAGAACAATCCTCAGCAAAAAAACAAAGCAGGTGGTATCACAATACCAGATTTCAAACTTTACTATAAAGCTACAATCATCAAAACAGCTTGGTATTGGTACAGGACAGGCATATAGATCAATGGAACAGATTGAGATTCCAGAAGCAAAACCTCAATTTCACAACCAACTTATCTTCGACAAGCC
>NW_007070320.1:0-642 GCF_000164805.1 Carlito syrichta
ACTTGGGAGGCCGACGTGAGAGGACTGCCTGAGCCCAGGTGTTTGAGACCAGCCTGGGCAACTTGGCAAGACTTCATCTGTACAAAAAATTTAAAAATTGCCTGGGCATTGTGGCCCATGCCTGTAGTTACAGCTACTTGAAAGCCCGAGGCAAAAGGATTGCCTGAGTCCAGCAAATCAAGGTTATGGTGGCTGTGAGCATGCCACTGAATTCTAGACTGGGCAACAGAATGAGACTCAGACTCAAAAAAAATTATTATAGAGATAAAATCTTGCCAAGCTGCTCAGACTGGTCTGAAGACCCTGAGCCCAGGCAGTCATCTAGCCACTACCTCCTAAAGTGCTGGAATTACAGGCATGAGCCACCACATCCAGCCATGTTAACTTTTTGATGAACCATAATACTATCTTCTGCTTGTTTGTTTTTAAGTTAGGGGATAAATTTGGGCACAGTGACTCATACCTGTAATCCTAGTACTTTGGGAGGTGGAGGCAAGAGGGTTGCTTGAGCCCAGGGATTCAAGATCAGTCTGGGCACCTTGGTGAGAATTTGACTCTATAGTAAATAAAAAATTAACTGAGCAGAGTGGTGCACACCTGTAGTTCCACTACTTGGAAGACTCAGTCAGATGAATTGTCTGA
>NW_007070321.1:0-568 GCF_000164805.1 Carlito syrichta
AATTCACTAATTCAAGCAAGTGGCACACACATTATGTGTCATTAAAAAATATATATTGGAGCCGGGCTCGGTGGCTCAGCCTGTAATCCCGCGCCTTTGGGAGGCTGAGGTGAGTGGATTGCCTGGGACCGCGGGTTCGAGACCCCCCTGGGCAGCGAGACCTCATCTCTACAATAAATCAAAAAATCAGCCGGGCGCGGTAGCGCATGCCTGTAATTTCGGCTACTCGGAAGGCTGAGGCGGAAGGATCGCCGGAGCCCAGCAGGTCGAGGCTGCGGTGGCTGGGAGAGGCCACTGCACTCCAGTCTGGGCAACCCAGTGAGACTCCAACTCAAAACAACAACAACAACAAAATATATATATGAAAGACAAACAGATAAAAGTGAATGAAAAGACATACACAGACTGGGCACAGTGGCTCAGCCTATAATTCCAGCATGTTTGGAGGCTGAGGCAGAGGACTGCCTGAATCCAGGGTTTTGAGACCAGCCTGGGCAACTTGGTGAGACCTCGTCTCCACAATAAATCACAAAAATTATCGGGGTGTGGTGGTGTGCATCTTAGTTTC
>NW_007070322.1:0-782 GCF_000164805.1 Carlito syrichta
TTTATCATGGAAATAATGTTTCTAGAGTAATGCTGGGTGGCAGAAGGTTGTAAGCGGCTTTTGTTTGATACAGGCTTATGTGTGAATAATTCTTTTGTTTTCCATTTCCTTCCTTTAAAGGACAGCTGTAAGTGTATTTTTTTAAAAAGGATATATCTATATAGTGTGCCCCAGGAATGCAAAACTTTATATTTGGAGCTCGGTCTTTCAGGGTTTTGGTTGCATGAATTAAATATTTATACAACAACTTACTCTCTGTTGTAAATTGGCCAAAAGAAACCTGACTGCACACAGAGAGTGTGTGTGGCTGGGTGTGTGTGTCAGGGGTGGACCGGGATGTGTTTTGGGTTTCACTTTATAAAGATTGTTTGACTGTAAGTGTAGTCATGTCTAAAAGCATTGGAGTAACTTCATTATGCTCAAGCAGAACATTTGTCAAAAGTGATCATCAGAGTTGGCCTGAAGGACCCTGCTCTAGTACGTGTCTGAATTCTACGCAAGGATTTTAGACAATTGGACCTATTGCCCAGTGAAGAAATGACAAAAGGCCTTTTTACTTTCAATGGAGTTAATGATAGCTGGAGTGGCCAGGCCCCTTTACATCCTCTCTTCATTTGATCGTGGGATAACTTATCATTTCTCACCTTATCTGTTATCCTGTTAATCACTAAATTTCTCTTTCTGTGGATGAATGAGCATGTGATAAATATTCTGCAATGAACTGCCTCTGGGAGAGGAAACTTTGTTGTGGAGAATGTGTGAGAAGTAGGCAGTAAGTGTTA
>NW_007070323.1:0-730 GCF_000164805.1 Carlito syrichta
CTAGATCAAGCAATAGGAGAAGAAAAAGCACTGTTTAGTCAATATCCTAAGGCACATCCATCAACCACTTTACATAGGGCAGCTCTCTCATTTCTCAGAGCTGAAAAAAAGTGTTATTTTTAAGATTCCATTATTATTTATTTATTTATTTATTTTGAGTTGGAGTCTCATTCTGTCACCCAGACTGGAGTGTAGTGGCCGCTCCCGGCCACCGCAGCCTCACCTGCTGGGCTCTGGTGATCCTTCTTCCTCAGCCTTCCAAGTAACCGGAATTACAGGCATGTGCTACCACACCCGTCTGGTTTTTTGCTTTATTGTAGAGATGAGGTCTCGTTGCCCAAGCGGGTCTCAAACCCGTGGCTCAGACAATCCACTCACCTCAGCCTCCCAAAGGCACGGGATTACAGGCTGAGCCACCGAGCCCGGCTTAAGATTCCATTTTTAAAATAAAACAATGATATACGTAACCTTCCAAGGTAACAGATGTAGGAAATGACCCAAAGAATGTCAGTCTTATCCTCTCTGGCATCTCCCATTAGAACAGCTTCTTCCTCACTCCTTCCTCCCCTGAGCCTACCCTTCACAACACCATTCTAAAATCTGTTAGGGTAACTCATCTCCTCTCTCCCTGACTAAGGAGGCTTCAAGAGCTCCTTGTACCTCAGACTTGTGTGAACTCCTCAAACTGACACCAAGTTCTCCATGTCCAGTCCCTTCCTGCCCACTTGCA
>NW_007070324.1:0-712 GCF_000164805.1 Carlito syrichta
CCACGGCCTCGACCTGCTGGGCTCAGGCAATCCTTCCCCCTCAGCCTTCCATGTAGCTGGAACTACAGGCATGCACCACCATGCCCAGCTAATTTTTTAGTTTATTGTAGCGATGAAGTCTCAGCAAGTTGCCCGAGCGGGTCTCGAACCTCTGGACTCAGGTAATCCTCTTGCCTCCACGTCCCAAAGTGTGCACCCAGCTCAGTTTTTTAATAAGTAAATTCTGGGGTTTTTAAGTCTCCCTTTGTATAGTGGCAAACAAAATGGGCATGGGCCTGTAGTAGCCACAAAACCTGCTGTCTAGTGAGGAAATTATTCAAAATTTCTCTTATCTCTGAAAGTAAAAATAAGGTTTTTGATGTTTTCATTAAAATTCTGTTAAGGGTTTGATAAACAGATCTTCATACTGTGGTACTTCAAATGTCAACTGATGAAGTCGGTTTTGCAAAATGTATAAAATATGAAATGTTGATATAGATGAATATTTGTTGAGATGGGAAGATATCCTCAATAAGTTGTTAGGTGAAGTAGCAATTCCTACAATTCTCTTGACGGTAACAGCCCATATTATTAAACTCCAGGTATATAGCCCTGTGTGTATACATGTATAAATAAGTCAGACAGGTTGAAAAAAGGTTAAATTGGTTAAATCTCACTTCCTGTTTCTGAGTTTACTGAAATGGGTTTTTGAAATTACTCCAATCTGTTATAC
>NW_007070325.1:0-732 GCF_000164805.1 Carlito syrichta
AGGCATTCATCAGCATTTCGGACACCAATCCACAGCCACGTATATTAAAATGTATTAAATTAAACGCCATGCCAAGTGGGATTTATTTCTGGGAAACACGTGTAGCACAACTTGCAAAACATAAATGGCATTTCATACAAAACTCAATCAAAGGAACATTCCGCACTAGCAGTATAAAATAGCCACATACAACCTTCTTTACTGAGGTGGAAAGGGAATTGAGAAAACTTCACACTATTCATGATAGAAGCCACATACACCCTTCTTTGTTGAAGTGGAAAGGGAATTGAGAGAACTTCACACTGATTCATGATAGAAACCCTAACAGGTTACTCAGAATAGAAGAAAACCTCCTTCACCTAATAAAGGCCATGTAGTAAAATATAAAACTGACATGATTACTCCATGGTGAAACTTTCAGCTTTTCCCAAAAGATCACGAAGTAAACATGGATCTACTCTTCCACGACTTCCCTTCAAGATAGGTTTCAGAATTCTGAACAGAGCAATTAAACAAAAAACCATTTTTCAAGGTATCCTAACGTGAGACGAAAAGTAAAGTTAACTCACTTCACATACAAACGACGTTACGTATAGATAGCTCCAACAAGTTTATCAGACACACACACACACACACACACACACACACACACACACACACAGAGACACTGACCCTTTCAGAACTAAAAATTCCGCATTGTTGCGGAACACAAATTCAGCATCCCAAAACCAG
>NW_007070326.1:0-712 GCF_000164805.1 Carlito syrichta
CACATAATGCTTTCCCACAAGTGACTGTGAATGTCTCAGATCACCCATTGTGGCACAGGGGAGATGAGCATTCCCGAATGGGAAAGTTTGACAAGCCGCACGCCAAAGCAGTCACTCTGTAGAGCATAATATACATGAAAGGGAACAAGTGGGAAGCAGGAATTTTAACATGCACACTCAGTGGCTGAAACTGACAGTGCGGCACACTTCGCACACAGCATTTTCCAAGGGAGATGGACATTCAAAACAAGCACAGCCAAGGCAGTCAGCTCTTTTCTGTCAATGCGTTTGGCTGAGCAATTGTGTATCCTCCCACACAAAAATTTGAAACGGAGAAACATTTCAGAATGCACCCAGGGAATTCACCAAGTAATGCCTTCTTGCTCCACTGTGGGGTTCCCATCGCTCCCTGGGTGGCAGCGTAGAGCTGCACATCGGCAAAGCGTGTCCTATGAAATAACTCTTAGGTCAAACAAAGGCACTCTGAAGAACCGAAATACAAATGAGAAGAAAACTGCGAGACTCAGACTCATGTGTTGCAGCATGCACCAAGTGAGAATAACATAGATGGCCCATAAAGAGCGCTGCACATTTTGAAAACCTCCTTCTCCAGGAAAGATGCACATTCACAACTAGCCTCACAGAGGCCGTCTACGCTTATTCAGCAAGGCCAACGCGAGAGTGACTGCATTTCTTAACCTAAAGAAACGCC
>NW_007070327.1:0-795 GCF_000164805.1 Carlito syrichta
CAAATGTTCTACTTGAGCATAGTGTATTTACTCAAATCCTTTTAAAAATGACTACACTTAGAGTAAAACAATCTTTAAAAAGTCTACCCAAAAACACATTCTTGTCCCCCCAACACACACACACACCCACACACCCTCGCTGTGTGCAGTCAGCTTTCTGTTGGCCAATTTACCGCAGATAGTAAGTTGGTGAATAAATATTTAATTTATGCAACCAAAACCCTGAAAGACTGAGCTTCAGATGTAATGTTTTGCATTCCCTAGGCACACTGCAGAGAAATATCTTTAAAAAAAATACATTCACAGCTGTCCTTTAAAAGAAGAAAATGGAAAACAAAAGAAATATCCACACATATGCATACAACACATCAAAGCCGACCCTCTGTCAACCAGCATTTCTATAGAGACATTCTTTCCATGATTGAAACATAAGCTCCAAAGGTTAAAGAAGAGGAAAAGCAGTCAAATAGCACTGCCCAGGAAGCCAGTAGTACTAGCTAGCTGTACTCTATTCTAGTCTTCCTGCTACAAAAGACACTGGCCCAACTTCCTCAAACACACACACACCCCGACATAGAGTCTCATGGAATTGCACACATGTGGTAGGAATGTACACACCAATATTGAACCGAGCACAATACCTAGAAACAACAGCACAGGATCCACACTAAAACATGCACGTATCAGTGTGCACCCATCGTGCACACGACACGACACACAGACACGCAGCCACTTAGACCCACATGCATGCGCCGTCCACCTCAAATCAGTGTGGGACACACCATGCATACACAT
>NW_007070328.1:0-766 GCF_000164805.1 Carlito syrichta
CTAGTCAGTTTGTTAGTCAGCTTGCTAGTTAAGTCAGCTAGCTATTCAGCAAGATAATCAAGTCAGTTAGCCAGCTAACTAGTCTGTTAGCTAGCTAGTTGTCAGCTAGCTAGACAGCTACATAGATTGTTTGCTAGCTAGTTATGTCAGCTACATAGCCAGTTAGCTAGTCAGCGAGCTAGTTAAGTCAGCTAGCAAATCAGCTAGTTACTTAGCTATGTAGTTGGCTAACAACTCAGCTAGCTGGTCAGTTAACTTGTGGGCTCGCTTGTTTTCCACCAGGCCAACTAAATAGTTGGCTCACTCACCTGTCAACCGGTCAGCAAACTGGTCAGCTCGTTCACCAGTCAACAGTTCCACTAACTTGTCAGCTTCCTCACAGGTCAACAGGACAGCTGACTAGTTGGCTTGCTCTCCAGCCAAGTAGTTAATTCAGCTCACCAGTTGGCTCGCACATCAGCCAACTAGTTAAGGCAGCTCAACAGTCGGCTCACATGCTGGCCAATTAGTTAAGTTGGTTCACCAGACGGCTCACTCACCGGCTAACTTGTTAAGTCTTATGACCAGTCGGTGCCCTCACAAAACGATGAAAGTCAGCTGACCCGTCTGCTCAGTCACCAGCCGACTATTAAATCAGTTGACCAGTCAGTTGACTCGCCAGCTGTCTAGTTAATTCAGCTCTCCTGTCAGTTCACTCGCTGGCCGACTAGTCAAGCCAGCTAACTGGTCGGCTGACTAGCCAGCCAAATAGTTAAGACAGCTAACC
>NW_007070329.1:0-734 GCF_000164805.1 Carlito syrichta
CCTTTCGTGTATCTTACGCTCTACAGGGTGACTGCTTTGGCGTGCGGCTTGTCAACCTCTCCCATGCGGGAATGCTCATCTCCCCTGTGCCACAATGAGGGATCTGAGACATTCACAGTTACTTGTGGGAAGGCAATATGTGTGACCCGGGAGAATTCTGAATTGCTCTTTCTTGACACCTTCTCCTGTCAGGGAAAGCAATGAGACTGTGGATTGCTGGTGGGAGTGGCCTTTCTTAGGCCTGGGGTGCACGGGCACCTTCCTGGCTTAAGTCTGTGCCCAATGTGTGCTGCAGTGTCACCTCTTTCCTGTGACTATTATTCTTCATTGACGCCTGCTGTAATACCTCATTCTCACTCTTTCCCCTTGATTTGTGTTCCTTTCCATAGAGGGCCTTTGCGTACGATCGTGAAACCTCCGTGTTTCACGGAGAGAAATCTGCAAGACATACTGCCGCAATGAGTGACACAAGTGCTCCACAGTCACGAGCAGGAGAGCATTATGTGTGGATGGGGAGAATTCTAAGTTGTTTTTCCCTATGGCGTTTAAACCTAATGAGGACTACCAAGGCTGTGCCGTTTTCTTTGCTGAGTAAGCACGGAGAGCCTCTGTTACACTGGGGGTGAAGCTGGGTCTTCCTGGGGACACGCTATTGAAGCCTGGGCTGCACTGCACTTCATTGGCAGTCTGTATACACTGGCTTTGTGCGTGCTCTCCTCCCTGATTCTCAGAGC
>NW_007070330.1:0-764 GCF_000164805.1 Carlito syrichta
ACGAGTCCTTGACATCGTTGTAAAGACAAGCCTGAACAACATAGTGAGACCTCCACAGTAAATTTCAAACATTAGCCAGGTGTGGTGGCACGCGCCTGTGGTTTCCGCTATTCAGGAGGCTGAGGCAGAAGGATCGCCAAAGCCCAGGAAGTCGAGGCTGCAGTGAGCCATGCTTATGTCACTGCACTCCAGCCTGGATGACAGAGTGAGACCCTGACTCCAAAAACAAACAACAAAAAACCACACAGAAATGTATTTCCTCGCAGTTCTGGAGGCCTGAAGGTCGCAGTGAATATTGCTGGGTCAAAATTCAGGCGCTAGCAGGGCTGCCTCCTTCCAGAGGCTCCAGAGAATCAGTCCCCTGTATCTTCCACTCCTGGTGGCTGCCGGCATTCCTTGGTTTATGGCCGCGCCCCTACTCTCTTTAAGACGGCGTCTCCAACTCCCTTGCTTCTTCTTGGTAGTCCTTCTTCTCTGTGGACATCATATCCGCCTCTGCCTCCCACGTTTTATGGATGCTTGTGATGGCATTCAGGGCTTGCCCTGATATGCAGGATAATCTCCCCCTCCGGAGGTCCTTAATTCATCACATCCACAAATGTTACCCTTTTCCAAATGAAGAACAGCCACAGGCTCCGGGAAATGCGGCCTGATGTTCATGGGGCCACTTAGCCTACGACTCTGGCAACATCAGCGTCTGCTTTGCAGGGCTTCATGAAACGGGGGGTTCAGAGAAGGTCTCTCTGAGGAAGAGATTACTGTCC
>NW_007070331.1:0-845 GCF_000164805.1 Carlito syrichta
CAAAACAAACAACAACAACAAAAAACTATAAGCTGTGTACAAGAGACTCATTTTAGATGTAAGGATGCTCATAGCCTGAAAGCGAAGGGATGGGGAAAGACATCAGATGAAAAAAGAGATGGAGGTGGCAATACTTGGATCAGACAAGACACATGGAGAGGAGCACTCTGTGATCCAGCCATCCCACTTTTGGGAGTTTATCCAAATCTCTCTCCTGCTCTTCTTTTAAAGATACTTGTTGTTACTTTCAAGGCTCAACTTAAAAGTCCAGGATGATCTCACTTGTAACATAATTACACCTGCAAAATCTCATTTACCAAATAAGGTCATGCTCACAGCTTCCAGGGTTAAGGCGTATTCTTTGGGGCCACCCTTCAACCCACCCGCTTGGTGAGTCCTGCGAGTGTCTAAGCTCCCCCGTGCTCTCGTCTGGATGCTGGCTCACCGTTCTCTTCCTCTCTGGGTTCTCGCACACCTTCTCAGGCAAGAGCAAGTTCCATCAGCAACCTGGCCCATGGCAACGTCTTGCTCTGCCTCACTGACTCCTGAATGCTGGAATGTAGGATCACCCTCCCTGCCACGCGAGGATATGGAAGCGTGGACCCCGTCACCCGACAAGGCAGTGAGAAGAGCTCGGGGGAGCCGGGCATTCAGTCAAGAGGCTGTTGGCTGACTCATTTTGCTCACACATCTCTGGATATTGTCCCTGTCATCCAAGATGGGCCTTGTCGCTCCCATGCCTCACCCCCTTCTCTGCTGCCTGACACCATATGCCCCTCTGGGGAAAGGTGCCAGTTACTCCCTCGATTCCACTCTCAAGGACCCAAGAAAGGAAGAAACAAAAG
>NW_007070332.1:0-794 GCF_000164805.1 Carlito syrichta
ACACATGATTCATCCAGTTTGCCATGGTGGGTGTTCAGATTATTAACCAGGTTTCTGCTGTTGTGATATTCTCACACAGGTCTGGTTGTACATGTGCAAGAGTTTATCTTGGGTGTATATCTCATGGTAGAATTCTGGGGCATAAAGCATATGAATGTTTTTACTTTAGAAGAAATGGGCAATGTCAACTTCCTTGTTAGGCAGTTTCATTCAGTTATACCTCCAGTTTTCTCAAACTGATCAAGTCACTACTAAGTAAACTTATTATTATCCTTTTCAATCTTAGGAAATTTGTTTCATCTAATTGTCTCAGAATTATTTGATTGGGAACACTAAAAGTGTACTGCAACACATTTGACAATGCAATTTTTCTGATAAAGTATTTTTATTTTTCATGTGCTTTAAAATTTTGTATTTGTTTTCCCAAATTTGAAAGCTTCCTGATTTAACTGTTTTCAGAAACTTGTCAGACACCATAACTTCAGAATGCTGCTTCTCAATGGTATTTCAATTAGTCAAATCATATATTGTGTATGGGATGTTTCACTTTCTTCCAGTTGAAATGCACTTGTTAATATGCATTTGTGAAATATCAAAAAAGAAGAGAAATAAATTCCACAATATATTTAGTAAAATACATTATTAAGATCAGTTGCAGCCGGGCTCGGTGGCTCAGCCTGTAATCCCGCGCCTTTGGGAGGCTGAGGTGAGTGGATTGCATGAGTCCGCGGGTTCGAGACCCGCCTGGGGCAGCGAGACCTCATCTCTACAATAAATCAAAAAATCAGCCGGGC
>NW_007070333.1:0-810 GCF_000164805.1 Carlito syrichta
TCTCTAATGCTTTGGAATATATTAAATTTGAATGGGAAAAGTCTACATATTTTTATTTATTTATTTATTTATTTACTTATTCATTTTTGAGTTGGAGTCTCACTCTGTCACCCAGACTGGAGTGCAGTGGCCACCTGCTGGTCTCTGGCAATCCTTCTGCCTCAGCCTTCTGAGTAGCCAGAATTGTAGGCACATGCTACCATGCCCGGCTGATTTTTGATTTATTGTAGAGATGAGGTCTTGACAAGTTGCCCAGGTGGGTCTCGAAACCGCGGGCTCAGGCAATCCACTCACCTCAGCCTCCCAAAGGCACAGGATTACAGGCTGAACCACCGAGCCTGGCCTATTTTTTATTTTTAGCTTGGAAAATATCATTTATTTAGAAAGTACATGGGAGAAAAGGAGAGAGAAAGAGAGGAGATTCATTTCTTCAAGGTAGAGGGGTATCCAAAGCCAGGAAACATGGCCTGGTTATAGCTCCAAGAGTCACATCCACAGCAGAGTTTATCAAAGCAATAGCCACATATTTTTAATACAGTATGTTTGGGGAAAGTCCCTTACCTTTGGGACTAATTTATATGTGTAACTTGAATTTTTTCTTATCTATGACGTGCAAAGTAGCTACAGATACTGTGTTAATGTCAAGTGTCTTAACCATAAAATCAGGGAATTTGGACTTAAAGTCTGAAATTGGAATGCTGGCAACCTTCCCTTTGGCCGGGAAAATGAGTAGGGCCACAGCATCTGTCTTTTTAAAGTAAATCTTGCTCTTTGGAGGTTTATTCATGCCATGCTCTTGATAGAAGCTAT
>NW_007070334.1:0-820 GCF_000164805.1 Carlito syrichta
ACTGCTGAATAGACAGACTGTAAAACAGAGGGAAAAGTGAACAAAACCAGAAGACCCTCATAAGGAAGAACAGGTCATTGCAGAAGAGAAATAAAAGCAACCCCACCTTCCCTCAAAAACAGAATTGAAGAGGGGGAGGGAAAGGGGTAAAGGGAGAAAAATCTACAGAAATGAAGAAAAACCAAAAGAAGAGTATGGGTCTCTCCCAGACGCCTGGGAGAGCAGACACTGAGAAAATTGACTTTGGAATACAAACAATGAAAAGTCCCCAGAATGAAGGGTCTCAAAATGCAAATGTAGATATCAAAACAATAATGGAGAGATTAAAAAGAATTGAGGAGACACGAAGAAACTAGGAAGGAGCTGATATCTGAGATAACAGTAATAAAGAATACTGTGAATGAAATAAATAACAAATTGATAAGCATGGAAAGCAGAATTACCCAAGCAGAAGAAAGAATCTCAGAGCTTGAGGACCAAAATATAGAAATAACCCAAACTCTTAAAAACACAGAAAATAAGCTAAAAAAGACAGAACAACACCTTCAAGAGATGAGTGACTACCTCAAGAGGCCTAACCTAAGAATAATCGGACTCCCTGAGGCAGAAAGAGAAACAGAGACCACATTGGAACAAACTTTCCACGAGATCATTCAAGAAAATTTCCCTTATCTAATCAGTGATACAAAAATTCAAACACAAGAGATTCAGAGAACCCCCGCAAGACAACAAATGAGAAGACCAACTCCTAGACACATAATAATTCACCTAAATAAAGTAGGCACAAAAGAAAAAATCCTAAAGGCAGCAAGAGAAAAAG
>NW_007070335.1:0-914 GCF_000164805.1 Carlito syrichta
CAGATTTTATCCAATGACTTCTACCAATGCTATCTTTGCAGAATTATGTCTTATTACTGTTACATAATGTAGTTTGTTTTCTGTTTCTTTGCTCCTGATGTCAACTTCCACTTAGTTTTTTATACTGACCAACAACTGTCTCTATGGTTTTAAAACTGCTCAATTGTGAGTCAGCACAGCTCTGTGTCCTCCTTGCAAATTCAGTTTTCTCAAGTTTTGCGATTTTCTTTTTTTTTTTATTGACTGAGTTATATCATTCTGAATATCAATGAAATAAAATTGGGTGTAGGGCAATAAGTTTTGAAGATACCGGTACCAAAACCTTCCATTTTCCCTCTTACCTTGTGGAAGCAAAAATTGGATATGGGGCTAGATAACTGTATTCTTCTAAGGCAACAACTAAAAAATAAGTTATTACATGAGCTGACCCTTGTACAAGACAGGAGAGCCTGCAATGTTTGAGAGCATCTCACATGATATTTTATTTTTTCTATTTTTTTTATTTTTCAGTTGGAGTCTCACTCTGTCGCCCAGACTGGAGTGCAGTGGCTGCTTCTGGCCACTGCAGCCTCGACCTGCTGGCCTCCAGCGATCCTTCCACCTCAGCCTTCCGAGTAGCCGGAATTACCGGCGTGCGCTACCATGCCTGGCTACATTTGAGGCTTATAATTATTGTGTTTTTCTTAAATTTTTGTTCTCCATAGATACCATATGTAGGTAGTGTATTATCAAGGTTCATAAAGAAAACATGGAATTATATATACTCATCAGGAACCTGCATCTACATTATGTTTTTAAGCTCTATAAATACGAATGCTGCATGCAATTTTTCCTTAATATGTACACAATTCATGTAGCCATTCATTTTTCTGATAAATAGCAAAATATGAAAAACAAAATAAATGAGTGTTTTG
>NW_007070335.1:2332-3326 GCF_000164805.1 Carlito syrichta
TTTATTGTAGAGATGAGAACTCGCATGCCCAGGCGGGTCTCGAATCCGCGGGACTCAGGCAATCCACTCATCTCAGCCTCCCAATGGCGCGGGATTACAGGCTAAGCCATTGAGTCCGGCTGTTTTGTCAATTTTAATTGAACAATTTGGATTGTCACAAATGCATACAATGATGTAACCACTAGAGAGACCATAATATATGATGTTCTAGCACCCTACATTCCTATCGCAGTCCATTTCTTCTTTCTAACTTTGGCTTCTGATATTCACTGATCTGTTTTGTGTCTTAATGATTTTGTTATTTAGAATTTTATGTAATTTAATTAAAAAGTTGTTTTTATGTCTGGCATCCTTTAGTGAACTTACCACTTAAGAATCATTTGTGGGCCAGGCTCAGTGGCTCAGCCTGTAATCCCAGCACTTTGGGAGGCCGAGGCGAGTGAATTGCCTGAGTCCGTGGGCTTGAGACCCACCCAGGCATCTTGGCGAGACTTCGCCTCTTTAATAAATAAAAAGTAGACGGGCATATTAGGACGCCCCCGTAGTTCTAGTTACTTGGAAGGCGGAGGCGGAAAGAATGCTGGACCCAAAAGGTCAAGGCTGTGATGACTGAGAGCATACGACTGCATCCAGTCTGGGTGACAGAGTGAGAATCCAACTCAAAAAAAAAAAACAAAAGAAGAAGAATCATTTATGTTGTAATGAGCATTATTAGTTCCTTTTTTCCTTAACTGCTGTGTACTATTTTATCATATGATACAGGTTGGATTCAGTGACTTATGACTACAACTCCAATATTACGGGAGGCTTATCTAGGAGAATTGCTTAAGCCCAGGAGTTTGAGACCAGCCTGATAAGCATAGCAAGATCCCATGCCTGGAACACACTGGCACCGCTAGCTGTTCAGGAAGCTGAGAAAGGAGGATCATTGAGCCCAAGAATCGAGAATGAAACCACGTCTGCAAGCCAGCCTGGACACCAAAATGAGACCCTG
>NW_007070336.1:0-925 GCF_000164805.1 Carlito syrichta
GTTATTCCGGATTGCCCATACCCCCTGTTAGGCCGGGACTTACTTACCAAGGTGGGCGCTCAAATCCACTTCCACTAGAAAGGCACTGAAGTCTTAAACAAAGATGGATACCCTATCCAGGTGCTTACAGTCAACTTAGAGGAGGAGTATCGCCTCCACCAGGACCCACCGCCACCAGTAGAAGATATAAACCAATGGTTGCAGGACTTTCCCCAGGTGTGGGCAGAGACGGGGGGAGCGGGACTAGCCAAACACTGGCCGGCAGTGTTCACTGAGCTCAAAGCAGGAACCGATCCAGTCAGGGTCCAACAGTACCCAATGCCCCCAGCCGCACAAGAGGGCATAACTCCTCCCATCCGGCGGTTACTAGATGCAGGAATACTGCGGCCCTGTCAGTCAGCCTGGAATACACCCCTTTTACCAATAAAAAAGTCTAACTCCAACAATTATAGGCCAGTGCAGGATCTGCATGAGGTCAACAGGTGGGTGATGGACATATACCCTACAGTCCCGAATCCCTACACATTACTTACTGCTCTGCCCCAACCAGAACATGGTACACAGTGTTGAATTTAAAAGATGCCTTTTTCAGCCTGCTCTTGGCCCCATGGAGTCAGGACATTTTTGCCTTCGAGTGGACAGACCCGGAGAGAGGCATCAACGGCCAGCTCACCTGGACGCAACTGCCCCAAGGATTCAAGAACTCACCCACCACCTTTGATGAGGCTCTACATGAGGACTTGAGTGAGTTCCATACAAAAAACCCTAACCTGACTTTGTTACAGTATGTAGATGATATCCTACTAGCGGCAGAGGACCAAGACACATGCCTGCGAGGCACCAAGGACTTGCTGCAGACTCTGGGCACCCTGGGGGACCGCGCCTCAGCCGAAAAGGCACAAATCTGCAGAACAGAGGTGAGCTA
>NW_007070337.1:0-800 GCF_000164805.1 Carlito syrichta
ATTTTAGGGGTTCCACGGATTGGGATGTTTTGCTTCCTGACAGTGATTGATGGCAACAGTTGACTCCATACTTCCTGAACTCAGGAGATAGCCTCCTGGGAGGTCTGGCCTCCCCTGCAACGCACAGCATTCCAGGTTGGGCTTGCAGGGAGACCATCTATCAGCAGCCAGGCAGGAGGAAAGAGATAACAGTGACACTGAAAAATTAAAAATGGTATTTATCACCGCTCCTGTGTCACCAACCTGTTATTTTATTTTTCTTCAGAATAATGGGATTTATTAAGGCCATTTATCCTCAAGTTTCATGGAAAATTGTGTATTTGAATGATGAAGAGCATGCCCAGATATCCAGAAAGCATGAGTGCCTGAAAATGAGTTCCAGAACTCACCAAGGAAAGCTGTCTTTCAAAATTTTAAAATTCTGCCCTTTAAAGAGAATGCAAAATATGCCTGTGATGTTGCAGCCATGCTGAAGTAGGAAATAAAACAACTCAATTTAGGAAAATGTGAAAACTACATGATGTTGGTGAAACCCCAGTCACAAGATAAAATGAAAACAGCTGTGGACACAAAAACCCCTGAGAACAGGGAGAGACCATTGATCTCAGGAGTGAAGAGAGGTATTCCGAGCCACATCAACCCGTGCACGTGCATTTGGGAAAGGCCCAGATCTACATGATGAGCCCCAGTCCCAGAGTGTTTGTTGGTCGCTTGAGAGTCATGGATCACAGGAGCATGTGAGAGCCCTGGTTCCAGGGAGCAAGAGTCACACGTCAGCATTCGACAGCTTTGCAGGAAAA
>NW_007070338.1:0-756 GCF_000164805.1 Carlito syrichta
ATGCCCATGGGTACCTAGAACACTTACCTAGTGGGGGGGGTCTGTACTGCAAGGGGCCCACTCTCCAAAAATATTTCCTGTTTTTATGTGTATGTATGTGTGTCCCTCCTCATATGTCACTCTTGAAACCTTGTCAGGGGAAAATTTACCCAGAATGCTGTTCCCAGGCAAGATGACAAATTGCCCTATCTCTCTTGCCTGATTTTTAAATTGTAAAATGGTGGTGAGAGGTCGCAAGTGCTGGCAGGACCCTTGGGAAGAGATTCACATTTATAAAATGCCAATGATGTGCCAAGTGAACAAGACTTTATCCCCGCAGGCTTCCAGTGCAAATTACCCAAATTAAGCTCATGTTTACCTGTCTCATGTGATTGTTTTTGCAAAGTCTTGATTCTTGTTACTGTTGTCAAAGTCAGTGAAAATGAAATAAGGTGGTATCTCTGGAAATCTAGAACACCAGCCTATGCCCTGTTATAGACTTTTCACATGGCATTATCATGATCATTGACATCACTGATTCTCTGGCCTGCTGCGGGAAGATATTCTGACATATTCACCACCAGGGACAAAGTAGCTCAATGAATCACTGTGTATACATGGCAGTCCTGCTATAGGGTGATCATTTAAATGGAAGGAAATAAATGACCAATACAAAGTGATCTCAGAATTCAGTGTCATCTATGACTAAGGCTCAGAGGCTTTATGCTCACAGATGGCTACTTGGTGCACCCAGTTTTTGTTCTAAGAAATCAACTG
>NW_007070339.1:0-807 GCF_000164805.1 Carlito syrichta
CGGGGAGAGGACAACCTAAGCCCGCGGGTTCGAGACCCACCTGGGCAACTTGGGGAGTCCTCCTCTCTACAATAAATCAAGAAATCAGCCGGGTGTGGACGCACATGCCTGGAATGCCAGCCCTCGGAAGGCTGAAGCGGAAGGATCAATGGAGCCCAGCAGGTCGAGGTTGCGGTGGCCGGAGAGGCCACTGCATTCCGGTGCGGATCACAGAGTGAGACTCCAACTCAGCCCAGAGCCCACGGTACAGAGAAATGTGAACTGTTATTTGCTGGAGTGGAACCATGGCCTTAAGAACATTTTACTGAAACCTGCTAGTTATTGATGATGAATGCTTCTTTGCCTTAAATGGTGGACAACCAAAGTCTTCGACAACCAAAATATGAAATTCAAATTTCCAAGTGTAAATTATATTCAGATGAAAAAACATGCAGTAATTTCCATAAAAATTGTTGTACTCTGTGCCAGGTAACAGCAGTTATCTCAATCTACCCTGTACAATTGTGGAGATGGGGGGAATCTAAGCTAAGGGATATCAAAACATCGTAGATATATGCTTCCTCTTCTTCTTTCTGACCTGTCTTCCTCCTCCCATGTTTTTCCAACACTTTTCACTTTTTGTAAAAGTATGTACTCAAAAGTGAACAATTTAAACCTGAATTCAAAAGTGAACAAACACAGTTTAGCAGATTCGTGCTCTCCACAGTACATTGAAGGAGTTTATGAAATGTGCCTTTCGGTGTGGAAGAGAGAGGCTCAAAGGTAGAAGTCACATACCCACTGTCCTATGCAGTGGGCCATGACTTG
>NW_007070341.1:0-840 GCF_000164805.1 Carlito syrichta
CATTTCATGTATGATGTGGTAGTTTTGAGGCTCTCCTAAGTTTCAGCCTTTGGAAGGAGAGAAGAGGTGAATATTCTGGTACACAGGGAAATGCCTTTCATATGGGGAATTTGTAACTTGGACATGGTAATTAAATCGATGGGAGTTGAACAGGCTTACTTTACCAAAACAATGAGAGCCAATACTGCAAAGAAAAAAGATTCATAAATTAGGAAATGGCGAGTGAATGGTCTTTTAATAAAACTGTGGAATTCTTCAAATTTAATGGTATTGTTTCCACAAGAGGCAGGCATCAAAATTACCCTAGAGCAAAGAACATGTAGAATCAACCCTTGAAGCACTTGTAGCAGGCCCTTAAATGATAATCACCCACTTCTACCACATTAGGTAGAGATACCACAAATATTCAGAAATATATGTCTCTTCATAATTAGCACAGAGTGCATTTTATTTGAAATGAGAATTGCAATCAATTCTTGACTATACACCCACAGATTACCCACATTGTGGCTTACTGTGTTATAATAAATACTTCCATTCTTTTACATTAACTGACTTGTTGACACACAATACTCTATTTAGACCTAATCTGCTGCCTGACTGAACTAACCAGTTTTCTTTGATGCCCCCCAAAAGCTCTCTGTATACAAAGTATAGTATTGTCTTATAAATCTTTTTTGAGTTGGAGTCTCACTCCATGGCCCAGGCCGGAGTATAGTAGCATGCTCATAGCCACCCAGCGTTGATGTGCCAGGCTCCGGCAATCCTTCTGCCTCTGTCTTCCAAGTAGCCAAAACTACAGGTGTGCACTAGCACACCAGGCTCATTTTTAATTTATTG
>NW_007070342.1:0-738 GCF_000164805.1 Carlito syrichta
CCTCCAACTCAAAAAAAAAAATACACTCACTTAAATGCAAACACAGGAATACTATTGCTTCTGAGAGACTAATAATACCTATGATGCAAGGAACATTTATTGAGCACACATGGCATCCTTAATTTTTCTGAACCCTCATCAAGTTTTTATTTATTTAATCTTCATAACAACTTTATGAAATAGGTACAGTTATCATCCCTTTGTTGCAGATAAGTAAAGGGTAGTTAACCTGCCCAGTGTCATGTTGCTGTGTGAGCTGGAACTGGAACTTGAACCCAGGAAGTCTTGGGCGTAGCTTTCCTGATACATAAATCTAAAACCTGGTCAGTACACCCAAAGCAAGAGAGTCACTGGTTCTACCAATCTGGTAGCTTTTTTTTTTTTACTATGATTACTGCTTGGGAGAAGAAAAAAAATTGTCATTGAAATTTCACTAGAGATTTAAACATTAAATCAAGAGTTTGAAACATGACTAGTTTTAAGCCAGTTGAGTTTATCTACATTAACTTCAGCTAACAACTCAGGGTATATCTACTATAGTTGCCACTATTTGTTGGAGAAAAAACAATTTTCCTCTTTTAGCAAGATGAGCAAATAATTTGTTTTGTAGCTAAGACTTAACTATGATTGAATTAAGCATTTTCTTCAGCTGTTAAACACTGTTTCTCCCCACACACCCCCTGAACAGTCTCACTCTTTCACCCACGCTGGCATGCAGTGGCATGATCACAGCTCATT
>NW_007070343.1:0-962 GCF_000164805.1 Carlito syrichta
CCAGAATGGTTCATATTTACTCAGCTATGGAGGGGAATTGAACTTAAAAGATGAGAATGATTTCCAGTTTCCCTGCACCACAGGCAACGAGCTTGGAGTAGATATTCTATCCTAATAATAAGTAAAAAGCTGAACAAACAGAAAATGGGCAACTCTTCTTAGATCCTTCAGAGAGTTGAGATTTCAGGGAAAACCACTGCTCCAGAACTTGAAGAGACAGACTGCAGAATGCAGATATCACAGCTTTCTGAAGCAGAAACCCAAGGATTGAAACCTCCACAGGAGCCAGCACTAAGGTAGGAAAACCTGAGCTCTAATTGATGAACTGCTGAAGGCACAGCATGGAAAACTTGCGAGGGAAAATCCCTGGAGGCCAGTCATGGAGTCCCACATTTTTGTCAGTTTGAGATTCCGGAGCTGCACCAGTGTCTCATGGCAAAAAAACAGAGAAAAATCTCCCCATGCTTCCAGCAGGGAATTTTTTAATTGAAATATGCCAGAGCACACTGTTCTCTTTAACAAGACCTGCTGGAAGGACTCGTTTAACTGGAGCTTCATGTGCTGGGGTTGTATTCTATCCCAACTGACCTGGAGAAAGGAAAATTCCTACCATGAGCCCCTTCTTTTTTTTTTTTTTTTTGAGCTGGAGTCTCACTCTGTTACCAGACTGGAGTGCGGTGGCACATTCCTGGCCCCCGCAGCCTTGACCTGCTGAGCTCCAATGATCCTTCCGCCTCAGCCTTCCAAGTAGCTGGAACTACAGGCGGGCACTACCATACCCAGCTAGTTTTTGATTTATTGTAGAGATGAGGTCTCACCAAGTTGCCCAGGAGGGTCTTGAACCCGTGGGCTCAGGCAATGCATTCACCTCAGCCTCCCAAAGCGTGGGATTACAGGCTGAGTCACCGAGCCCGGCTTAGCCCCTTCTAGTCTTTGACTTGTGGAACAGAAACATACACATG
>NW_007070344.1:0-729 GCF_000164805.1 Carlito syrichta
TTATGGAGAAGCATCTGCTTGTTCAGTCACTAAGACACATACCAGTGTTTTCCGGATATATCCTCACAAATGCACCAGAAATCACGTTACACTAGAATCTAAGCATCTCAAGGTCCAGTCATATTGATACAGAAGATAAACCATCACGCTGTTTTTTTATCACATAGAGATCCACTCGTTCACTTATCAGACGCTTCATGAAAGCTTACTTATGCCACCTGACGTGGTGGGGGCTTTAGATCTATAGCAGTACTTTGCTTATTTATCGCATGATACAGATTATCCAAGACATGCAGCCATCCTTAAGACACCCACTTTAATTTTCTCATCATATCTGTGGACCAGGAATTTGGAAAGAACACTGCAGAATGGCTTGTTTCTGCTCCATGATGTCAGGGGTCTTGGAGCAGAAACAAGACCCAATGGCTCAGTCAAGAATTCTCTAGAGCTGTGTGACCCAATACCCCAGCCACTGGCTTAGGCCCTATGTAAATTGACATTAAGTAAAATGATATAAAATTGCCATTTGTGCTTCTCGGTCACACCAGCCACGTTTAAGTGCTGAGTGGGAACATGTGAGTATTTGGGTATGCTGCTGGACTACAGATCTAGGAGCATCCTCACTCCCAGGTGCTTGGTTGGGACCTCAGCCGGGGCCACCTTTAGGTGGTCTTTCCATGTGGCTTGTGCTTCCTCAAAACATGAGGGCCTTAGACTTCTCACACATGG
>NW_007070345.1:0-998 GCF_000164805.1 Carlito syrichta
TGGGAATGTAGGCTCACACCTGTAATCCCAGCACTTTGGGAAACTGAGACAGGAAGATCACTTGAGGCCAGGAGTTTGAGATCAGCCTGGGCAACATATTGATACTCCATCTCTACAAAAAAAAATTAAAAATGAAAATTAGTAGGGCATAGTGACATGTGCTGTAATCCCAGCTACTTGCGAGGCTGCGGTGGGATGATCCCTTGAACCCAGGAGTTTAAGGCTGCAGTGAACTATGATGTGCCACTGCACTCCAGCCTGAGCAAGAAAGCAAGACCCTGTCTCAAAAAAAAAAAAAAAAGAAAGAAAGAAAAGAAAAGAAATACAAGTTTTCATGAACAAAGTTAAGAGATAGCTATAGTGCTGGAGGGTCAGTGTTGGAATTCTGGCACAACTACTTATTTGTTCTGTGACTTTAGCAGACTTGACTTCTCTGTGCCTCAGTTTCCTCATCTGTAAAATGAGGATCACAATAGTACCTACTTCATTTTGAATCAGCGGTCTCATTCTTTCACCCGGACTGGGGTGCAGTGGCATGATTACAACTCACTACAGCCTCAACCTCCTAGGCTCAGGTGATCCTCCCGTCTCAGTCTTTCGAGTAGCTGGGGGCTAAAGGCATGTGCCACCACACTCAGGTAATTTTTTTTTTATTTTTTGTAGAGATGAGGTGTTGCTATGCTGCCCAGGCTTGTTTCAAATGACTAGGCTCAAGCGATCCTCCTGTCCTGGCCTCCCAATGTGCTGAGATTACAGGCATGAGCCACTGCACCCAGTCCATATAAATAAATAATTAAATATATATATTTATGAGAAAGGGACTACTTTGAGATCATGTGGCCCTAATGTCTCAAAACTTTGTGGGCATCTAATCCACAGTTTTCTCATGGCTAGTCTTAACCATTGACTGCTATATATTGATACTATTGATATTCGCTTAAATTTAAATGTAGTTGCTAACATGTAAAATGAAAAATAATAAGGATGTACAGCTTTCT
>NW_007070346.1:0-668 GCF_000164805.1 Carlito syrichta
CACTCACTCCTCCAAGGGGCTGCTTCTGGAAGGGAGGGCGTGACTCTCAAGGATTCATGGGGGGAATGGCCGGGTGACTCACCCCTGTCACCTCAGCACTCGGGGAGCCTGAGATGGGAAGACGGCCTGAGTCCAGGAGCTTAAGACCAGGCAGGACACCATAGCAATCTCCCACCTCGACCCCAAGCAAAATCCAGAAAACTTTGGGTGAGGACAGTCCTCAGCAGGATTATCAACTCCAGCCCAGAGTTCAATACACAACAGGAGGACCAGGATGTCGACCAAATAGAAAGACTGTGATGGCATCAGTTTGGGAGGCCCAGGATGAGAGGTTGGCCCAAACTGGGCAGATTGAGAGCAGCCTGGGCAACCTAGTGAGGAAAGATAATAAAGAATGAAAGAAAGAATGAAAGAAAGAAAGAACAAAAGAATGAAAGAAAGAAAGAAAGAAAAAGAAAAAATGAAAGAAAAAAAGGAAGGTAAGAAAGAAATCCATTCTCCTACAAACCTTCTTCCCTCAATCCTTCCCCTCCCGCTACCCCACATATGAGGTTCCCCCAATCTCTGCACCGCCAGCCACAACACAACCCCCAAATTGCTGACCCCGCAAAGGTGTGGGAGTTCCCAAGGCTCCCTTTGCCTTGTTCCTGCCTGCTCTACTCTCTGAG
>NW_007070347.1:0-752 GCF_000164805.1 Carlito syrichta
AAAGTTGGGGATTAAAAATACTTGAGCATAAAACCTCTAACCCCAATTCAATGATGCATGAAACACCAGAAAATCTCCATTGAGGGACCTTTCACAGAAGTCATGAGCAGCACTCCTGAGAAAGGTCAAAAGGGTCAAGGTCATCCAAAACAACAGAAGTCTGAGAAATAGTCACAGCCAAAGAGGATGCCGAGGAAACAAGATGACTGAGTGTAATTCAGATCTTGGATGGACTCCTGGAATGGAAAAAGGACATTAGGAAAAAACTGAGGAAACTTGAATACAGGTTGGGCTTTAGTTAATAATAATAATGTACCAATATGGATCCAATAATTGTGACAGATGTACTGTACTCATGTAAGACATTAATGATGGTGGAAGCCGGTGATGGGGTCTGTGGGAACTCTGTATGCTGTTATTATAGTTTTCCTGTAGATTTAAAAGGACTGTAAGATAAAATTACTTTTTAAAAATTGGGAATACATTTTGCAGGAAATACTTTCCGCCATAAGATTAATGTGTAGAGCCCTGATGCTACCGTCTGACTATGGATGGAAGGGCTGCATTCTCGGATGTCCACATTCTCTCTAGTCACTAGTACTGGAATGTCACTCAGATGCAGCATCTCGAAACTTCACTGTGGATCTGTGGGGTCTTGTGTCTGTCTGTCTCACTGTCGTGTACTCAATCGAGGTCAAAGTGCAAGAAAGCTGATGTTTTTCAGTATCCACTGTGTCCCAAAGGTGTACTGG
>NW_007070348.1:0-560 GCF_000164805.1 Carlito syrichta
TGAGGGGATTAACCCTGTGTTGCCCAAAGAAACAGTCATAGCCTCCCCTGAAGCAGTTATCATGCAAAGCACTGCTAATTATCCACGGGATCCACCACCACTATAACCCTGTTTCCAGATGCACAAAGAGACAAGTTCCAGCAGGCTCCTAAAGGAGATATTCAAAGTGTTACCCAGAGGGATACATACTACACTACAAAAGAACTCCCTGAGTTTCTAAATTATATAAGCAGAAAGCTGAGGAACATGTCTGGGAATTGATATTAAGGTTGTGGGATAATGATGGAAGGAACTTAAACTTGGGTAAGCCTGAATTTATTGATATGGGTCCACTAAGCAAAGATTCTGCATTAATGTTACAGTTCAAGGAGTTAGGAAGGGCACTGACAATTTAGTTGGTTGACTGAAACATGGTTCAAAAGATGGCCCACAGTGAGTAAATTGGAAATATCAATTATTCTTAGTTTAATGTAGAAAAAAAATAATTCAAATGATTAGGAAGACTAGAATGTTAGGGTGAATCTGTCATTTTAAGACTTATTCACCTTCACTGAGAGAAT
>NW_007070349.1:0-1043 GCF_000164805.1 Carlito syrichta
ATGAGTGTGGCCCTGCACTCTAGCCTGGGCAACAGAGCGAGACTCTGAATCAAAAAAAAAAAAAAAAAATATATATATATATATATATATATATATATATATGTCAAATATCTTTTTACTCAAAATCAGTTTGCTTCTTACAACTAAAAATCTCACTGATATCATTGCTGTTTAAATACTTCTCTTTACGTCATTGACTTTGCAACATGGAAAGTCAGTTTATTTTGAAAAAGTAAATATTCTGATAGCACTGGACTGAAATTCCTACCAAACAACAATCAGTGGAGCTGCATGACAGTCACTTCCTTAGCTGAGCCAGGTGTTCTTTGGTTTGCCTCAGCCCTTACACTCAGCCCACTTTCATCATTGATGTGTAAATCACATGTAATATCAATACCTCATCCTGTAAGCATCTGAGTTGAGGGCAATACTACCACCAAAACACTTCCGAAAAGCAAATCTGTTTATTCCCCCCATCTATTTCTATATTGTTGATGTTTTTCCTTTGTTAATAACCTTTGTACGGTTGCCTGTTGCCCATAACTGCAGTCCTCACACCCTAGTGCACCAAGGAATTGTACCCAGAGCTCTGCAGACTCTAATCCTCTCTGACCTCACCCATTATCCTCACGAGATTCAAAATCAAAGGGAGCTGCCTTTTAGTGAGGAAGTGCGAAGAGAATCTGGCGCTGGTGCTCCTGGGATCCCAATCTGAGCAACACTGGCCTCTTGGATAAAATCCCAATCCTCACCATGGTGTAGCACTCAGGTGCCTGGTACACACACACACACACACACACACACACACACACACACACACACGCACACACGGTCCAGCCATCCTGTACTTCCTGTTTCAGATCCTCAAGCCTTTGCTTGAATTTCTCTCTTCACCCCAAGTGTTCACTGTCTAACACCCATCAACAAACGCACGCAAACTTTCAACACCCAGACGATGCTCTCTCTCCTGAGACACCTCCCTCTCCCCCCTCTCCGCGAAATGAAGCCCCCCTTCGCTTTCTGCCCTCTGCACTCATCTTTGA
>NW_007070350.1:0-663 GCF_000164805.1 Carlito syrichta
GAATTACAGGCGCGCGCTACCACGCCCGGCTGATTTTTTGATTTATTGTAGAGATGAGGTCTCGCTGCCCAGGTGGGTCTCGAACCCGCGGGCTCAGGCAATCCACACACCTCAGCCTCCCAAAGGCGCAGGATTACAGGCTGAGCCACGGAGCCCGGCTCCTGGCTGCTCTTAAACCCGCAGGCTCAGGCAATCCACTAGCCTCACCCTCCCCAAGTGGTGGGATTACAGGCTGAACCACCAAGCCCAGCCCACATAACTTTTATGATAGTATATTGTTATAATGGTTCTATTTTTTATTAGTTACTGTTGTGTTGTTGTTCATCTCTTGCTGTGCTTAATTTATAAATTAAACTTTATCATAGGTATGTATATGTAGTACATAAAGGACTGGATTCTATCTATGGTTTCAGGTATCCCCTGGAGGTCTTGAAACATAATCCCTGGGATAAAGAGGACTACTGTACCAGACAAAGTTGGAAATGTGCATTCCAAAACCTAACAATTCCACTTTTAGGTATCTATCCTAAAGAAAGTCTTACACATGTGCCCAACCAGACATGGACAAAGATGATCATTTTAACATTACTTGCACTGGCAAAAAAAAAAAAAAGTAGTGCAACCTACCCTCCACTCAGAAGAGGAGTGAATTCAGAACCTGCA
>NW_007070351.1:0-746 GCF_000164805.1 Carlito syrichta
CCCAATAACTACTGACAGTAATGACCAGAGAGGATGTGAGATACTGGCTTAGGAGTGATGATATGGTTCTCAGATCTGCACAAACCCAAAGATGATTTACTGCTAAATCCCTCAAAGGAAATTGTGTGTGGGATGTGAGAAAGGGGAATGCTAAATGGCATATCTGTGTTTGAGTCTTCCAAGAATGTTTGAAATTTAGACCAGTGTACTATCATCCATGATTTCATATGTTTTCAACCACCTACGTTATTAAAGATAAACACTTGCCTACTAGAAATCCCTTTAGAAAATCTATTGACAAACATACACCCACAAAACACCTCCTGAGTGTATGCATTCCAAGCTTTAAATGAGTGTGTGCACTAGAAGTCACATGTCCATGGGTTAAAATCTGCTCAATTGGCTTGAGAGACAGCAGCCTCATAAAAGTGTCCTACTGAGCAGTGTCACCAAGGTTAGCAGACTTTACAAACTCAGCAGAACATCTCTGAGAAGTTCTGAAGATCTTCAGAGTCTACCAGCAGATTCCAAGAGTATTCTTAGAGAAAACTTCAGGTTTTGAAATGAGTCAAAGAAGAACTGACCCTGCCACCAGGCCACATAGAAATATCCCATGACCCAGCAGCCCTTGATCTGTCCTTTTCTGACCTCATCCCTCACTCAAATGTCACCAGAGCCATCTCCAGAGCTCCTACACCATTTTGTCCTTGCTGCAGCCCAGCAGTTTCATTCCCACATTTGCAGTG
>NW_007070352.1:0-763 GCF_000164805.1 Carlito syrichta
TCCCTCTTTTGCCATGCAGCACAAATAACCTAAAGGAACTCTGCTGGCCTAAGCTGAAGTCTCTGTGACTGTGACAGGCATGGCTCACTCTAGAAACCCATTGTTCCTGTTTCCCATAAACTGCGGTTTCGGCTTAGGTATTAAATGTAATTCAAACTCAGGTCACATTTGGGAGCCTTTTATACGGTACAAGCTTCTTTATAAGATTTAAAAGAATATTTGTAGAATTAGTATATACTTATGGAGAGCTGTTTTCAGCTTTTCAATGGTATAGATGATTATCAAGAGTGGCCCAGCACATAGCTTGGGCTGGGCCACATTCCTGAGAGCCCAGCACGTACTTTGGACTGGGCTGCATTCTTTTAGGCTGGTTTTAGCTACAGTTAATGTAAGGTCTTTTTTCTACCTATTATAGAAATTGAATTTATTTTATTCATAGAAGGTATTGTAGAATAGGTCATACTACATCAAGGAATCATGTTAGTTCAAACATAATCAATCATGATATTTTTAGGTTTAATAAGAATATAGTTAACTTTAGAAATCTCATTGTCTCCACTTTCTACTATTGAAGTTTTGGCCTTAGTACATTTACAGTTTACATTTAGGTTTTAGAAGCTTTGCTGCTGCTAATCAGCTTTATATATTAGAATTAAGAATTGGAAAACTTTCATCGAATTAGGATAGATATATAGGACTGTGAATAGCCATTTTGTTAAAGATTGTAGTCTATTGTTCCAAAAGGGGCCCACCGTGAACCTTG
>NW_007070353.1:0-646 GCF_000164805.1 Carlito syrichta
GATCCAACAAAGAAAGAGAACTACAGGCCAATATCTTTGATGAACATAGATGCTAAAATTCTCAACAAGATCCTAGCAAACCAGATTCAGCAATACATCTCAAAAATCATCCACCATGACCAAGTAGGCTTCATTCCTGGGATGCAAGGCTGGTTCAACATTCGTAAAGCCATAAATGTAATTAAATTCATCAACAGATGTCAAAACAAAAACCACGTGATCATATCATTAGATGCAGAAAAAGCTTTTGATAAAATCCAGCACCACTTCTTGATAAAAACCCTTGAACATCTAGGCATACGGGAAACATACCTCAAAATAGTAAAAGCCATCTGCGAGAAACCCACAGCCAGCATACTCCTAAATGGACAAAAGTTGGAACCAATTCCCCTGAAAACTGGAACTAGACAAGGATGCCCACTCTCACCCCTCCTGTTCAACATAGTATTGGAAGTCCTGGCTAGAGCAATCACAGAAGAGGAGGCAATCAGGGGTATCTAAATAGGAAAAGAGGAAGTCAATTTATCTCTCTTTCCCGATGATATGATTGTGTACCTTGAAAACCCAAGAGAATCTGTCAAAAGCCTCCCTTATATTGATAAAGCCCTTTTGGCAAAGTCTCAGGATACAAAATAAAATGTACAAA
>NW_007070354.1:0-503 GCF_000164805.1 Carlito syrichta
TCCTCTTACTTTGAGTCTGTGTATGTCCTTTCTAGTGAGATGGGTCTCTTGAAGGTAGTATATTGTTGCCTGGTGATATTTTATCCATTTTGTCATTCTATGTCTTTTCAGTGGTGCGTTTAGTCCATTCACATTCAGACTAATTATTGAAATGTGAGAGTTCATCCCTATCATGGAGTTCTTATTGAGTTGTTGTTCTTCCACTTGGTTTTTTCATTTTTCTTTTTTTTCTTTTGTCTTTCTTTTGGTTTTGGGGTTGGTTCATGTATATTTTATTCTTTTCCCTGTACTCTTGTGAAGAACGTTGTACTTTTTTCCTTTTCTTCTGTGTTTAGTACTTTCTTAAGTGTTTCATGTAGAGATGGTTTTGTGGCTGCATAAATTATTAGAGATTCGATATCTGGGAAAGATTTTAATTCTCCCTCACTGATGAAGCTTAGCTTGGCTAGGTAGGTTATTCTTGGTTGAAATTGTTTATCCTTTTAGGACTTTTGAAGATAGGG
>NW_007070355.1:0-758 GCF_000164805.1 Carlito syrichta
AAACATCTTACCAAAATCTCTGGGATGCCTTGAAAGCTGTAATAAGAGGGGAATTTATATCCCTACAAACACACATGAGGAAAATGGAAGGAACAGAAATTGACAACCTAACAAGCCACCTAAAGAAGCTGGAAAAGCAAGACCACAAAAACCCTAATTTCAGCAGAAGAATCCAGATCACCAAAATAAAAGCCCAAATCCAGGACATAGAAGACAAAAAGATAATACAAAAAAATCAATGAAACAAAAAGCTGGTTCTTCGAAAGGGTAAACAAGATTGATGGTCCCCTAGCTAGACTGACCAAGAAAAAACGAGAAAAAAACCAAATAAGCATAATCAGAAACACAAAAGATGAAGTCACATCTGACCCTGAAGAAATACAAAAGATCATTAGACACTACTACGTACACTTGAATGGAAACAAACTTGAAAACCAGAAGGAAATGGAGGACTTTCTGACATCACACAACCTACCTAGGTTGGAACAAGAAGAAATTGAGACCCTAAATAGACAAATAACAATCAATGAAATCGACCACGTAATAAGAAAACTTCCTACAAAAAAAAACCCTGGTCCAGATGGCTTTCCAGCAGAATTCTACAAGACATTCAAGGAGGAGCTGATACCAATCCTACTGAAGGTATTCCAGGCGATTGAAAAAGATGGAACTCTCCCCAATTCATTTTACGAAGCCAACATCACATTGATACCCAAGCCAGGTAAAGATCCAACAAAGAAAGAGAACTACAGGCCAAT
>NW_007070356.1:0-708 GCF_000164805.1 Carlito syrichta
CTAGCCCTTACTCCACAACTTTAAAATAAAAAATATATATCAAAAATAATAAATAAATAAATAAAAATTAGCTGGACGTGGTGGCATGCGCCTGTAGTTCCGGCTACTTGGAAGGTTGAGGTGGAAGGATAGCTGGAGCCCAGCAGATCGAGGCTGCAGTGGCCAGGAGCATGCCAATGCACTCCAGTATGGGCAACAGAGTGTGACTCCAACTCAAAAAAAAAAAAAAAAGAATTATGTATATAGCTAGGCATTCTTTATCCAGAAAAGGCAAAACACATAAACAACAAAAAAAACCACCCCCCAAAAAATTGTTACCAAATTAAAGTCTCACTCTACACTCATTTTTGTCCTTGAGAAAGACTCAATCAGTTTACAGAAACACTACATATTTACCTACAATGACTAGAAATGAACAGCAGAGTACCTTCTAGATTAACATCTACATAAATAAATTATGGCTAACTTCCCACCAGCAAGATGGACATTTTCCACATATAATCTCACACACACACACACACACACACACAGGCCTATTTTACACTGACATGTACATGATGGTTAGCATATGAGTTGGAGGTGAAGATGGGGTGGGGGGAGACTGTGTTCGTAGCTGTATAACCCTTTAGTGGTCTATCGCTTTGGGGGTCATACGTCCATAAAGTCTGCCTAGGTTCTACCTTCTCAGTGTGCTTGGTGTCATCTGGG
>NW_007070357.1:0-826 GCF_000164805.1 Carlito syrichta
TCGTGGATTGCCTGAGCCCGCGGGTTCGAGACCCGCCTGGGCAACTTGACGAGATCTCATCTCTACAATAAATCAAAAACTAGCTGGGCATGGTAGCGCGTGACTGTAGTTCCAGCTACTTGGAAGGCTGAGGCGGAAGGATCGCCGGAGCCCAGCAGGTCGAGGCTGTGGTGGCCAGGAGCGGCCACTGCACTCCAGTCTGGGCAACCAAGTGAGACTCCAACACACACACACACACACACACACACACACACACACACACAATTAATTAATTAATTAATTAAAATGAAACTAAAACTTAGCCAGGCGTGAGGGAGTGGGCCTGTAGTCTCAGCTACTCAGGAGGCTGAGGCTGGAGGAGCACTTGAGCCCAGAAAGTCAAGACGACAGTGAGCCATGATAGTGCCACTGCACTCCAGCCTGCATGATGACAGAGTGACACAGAATAAAAAAAGAAGTCATCACTTTTTCCTCCACACTCCTAGGGAGCATCTATCTATTTACTATTATCCTGGTGTGTGTGTCAAAAAACAGAAAACAAAAACTGTCTCTAGATATTGCCCAGGGTCATCTGGGTGGCAAAGTCACCCCAGCTGAGAACAACTGGGTTGAGGCCTCATACTGAAAACGCAAACACTCCAGAAAAACTCAACCCTCAACAGTGTCACATTTCTCTGTGTTTACCAGACCCTTTCCAAGGGCACTGGCTGGCTAAGAGCAGTGTAGAGAAGAGGAGAAAGAAAGAGTATCTAGAAGATTTATACCCACCAAGCCCCTTCTTGGATTCTCCACGGGCCTGGGGGAAGAGGATCTTGCAGCCGCTTCC
>NW_007070358.1:0-836 GCF_000164805.1 Carlito syrichta
CCTGCTCGGAGGCAGGCAGCCATCTTGTTCCTGTCCGGCCCCACCCCCTCTGGGGCGAGCAGATGAGATAGCACCACCTGCTGGCGATTCAAGGTAACAACACCGAAACGGGAGAGACAAGCTTCATAAAGACATAGACTAAACTTCTGAACCGAGGTTATTCTGAACTGTCCTTCACAGCAGATCAGGGGAACTGACCCTAACTGCAAACTAATTTACCAGCTTGAAAAAAAAAAAAAAACAAAAAAACGAGAAATCAGACCTGAAAGGACATTGGACTTAAACGAAATGTCTCAGAGTGTGCTTCATTGATTCTATTAGTTTAATGACTTAATTCTATTCCTACTGTATTGTTCCCTTTTTTCTCTTTTCCCTTTCCTTTTCTTCTCTTTTATTCTGTCTGTGAACCAGGTCTTTGTATAGAGGAACAGCACACTAATAAGATGGTTGGATAGCTGGTATGCTAGCATCACTATATGTTTTATTTTTGTTTGTATGAGAGTTGGTTCGACTGTAGCGGTGGTCTATTGTTTTTATCTGTTTCAGTATAGGCCTCTCTCTCTATTTGTTGGCACACTCGTTTGTTTCCCCCTTTACTCCTCTATCTCTCCACTCCCCTTTTCAACCCACTATCTGCTCCATTCTTTCCCCTCTGCTAACCACATTTTATTTCAGGGAGTAAACCTACAGCCCCACTGCCCTGGAAAGATTCCAGGGCAGTGGGAAGTGGGTTCCACATTATCCACACGCCTGTCAGCGAATACCAGGACCTGCAGACAGATTTTGAATCACAGCTCTCCCCTTAAGTACATCTCAAAACTGCAAAAAGGACCACG
>NW_007070359.1:0-1220 GCF_000164805.1 Carlito syrichta
AGTTGGAGTCTCACTCTGTCACCCAGCCTGGAGTGCAGTGGCCACTCCCAGCCACCGCAGCCTTGGCCTGCTGGGCTCCGGCTATCCTTCCACCTCGACCTTCCAAGTAACCGGAATTACAGGCATGCTCTACTACGCCCTGCTGATTTTTTGATTTATTGTAAAGATGAGGTCTCCCCTGCCCAGGTGGGTCTCGAACCCACAGGCTCAGACAATCCACTCACCTCAGCCTCCCAAAGGCACGGGATTACAGGCTGAGCCACCGAGCCCAGCTAGTGTTTCTTTAACAACAAAGTAAATGCCATTTTTCTTTTCTAATTTTTTTTTAATTTTAAAGGTGTGGGGTACAATTCAGGTTTAGATATTCAAGTGTTCAGAAATTTTTTTTTTCTTTTTTGCATTTGCTTCAACTGCTTATTCAATGTTTTGAAAATGTCATCACCATGTGTGACTATTAAACTTAAGTGTAGTTATGATGACATCCAATTTTAAATATAGTGTCTCAGTTGATCAGGGTATGTTTCCAGGGCCCCAGAAGCTGTGGTGGCTGACTTGGGTCTGGGCCATGAGGATGTGTGCTGACCAGTGTCACCACACTTGCTGTTGGGCAGTGCCACTCTGGAATCATGACCAGGAGGTGGGCAGAAAGTACCACTGGACTGAGCAGACATTGGCATTGGTCCCTCTAGACATCAGCAGCCTTCAGTGACTGGTTTGCCTACTGGTTTGTCAGCGACCAGAAACATCCCCTAGTGGTGTCCCAACCACTCCTGTAGGAGTATCTCGAATGCTTGGCTTCCTAAGGACAAGGACAGAGTTGCACATATGGCCTCAGGAAGCTGGCACACATGGGGACATGACCTCCCTCGAATGTCTCACTGCCTTCGGAGATTCATCTCACATGATGGTAACTTCAAGAAATGCTCAGATTTCTACTTTAAATGAAAGCCTAAATTGTGTTAACATGGCAGATACTAACACAGTATACTTTTTAAAAAGATTTCTGCTACTTAGTTTCAATCAAAACAGTTTCAGTCTTCTCTTTTCTCTAGGCATTAAGGCATGGCAATAATAACTGAAGGGGGAAAGTTCCTGTGTGTTGTTAGGATACATTTAGCATGGGTTCTTTACTCTTTCTGAGACTGACAGTTCATGTGGTTGTCTGTCTTATCTAATTAGCCCCAACCATGGTAGGAGGGATCCAGTACAGTGCCAGTTTA
>NW_007070360.1:0-729 GCF_000164805.1 Carlito syrichta
TCTAACGTGCTAGCTAGCCTTCTTAATCATCTGAATTAACACATTAGCTAACGAGCTAGCTAGCTGACTCAACCAGCTGATTTAACTCTTTAACTAACTAGCTAGCTATCTGACTCATCCAGCTGACTTAACTCCTTAGCTAACTTTCAAGCTAGCCTACTCTAGCAGCTGACACAACCCATTTGCTAACTAGCTAGCTAGCTGATTCAATCAGCTGACTTAACCTGGTAGTTAACAGGCTATCCACCTAACTCAGCCTGATGACTTAACCCATTAGCTAAGTACATAACTAGCTATCTTATCCAGCTGACCAAATTAGAAAGCTGACTTAACCAGTTGATTTAGCGAGGTGATTTAACTACTTAGCTAGCTGACTTAATGGTAGACTTAACTCGATAGGTAGCTGACTTAACTACCTGCATGTTATATTTAGCTATTTACCTAGCTGAATATCTAGCTGATTTAATGATTAGCTATCTAGTTAGGTAGCAGACTTAAGTAGCTGGCTTAAATAGTTAGCTAACTAGTGAGCCAGCTGACTTAGCAAGCTGACTTAGCTAGCTACCTTGTTAGCTAACTGGCTTAGATAGCTGACTTAACTAGTTGGCTAATCACGTAGCTAGCTGACTTAACGAGTTGGTTAATGAGTTAACTAACTGTTTTAACTAGTTGTTAAGCGAGTTAAGTAGCTGACTTAACTAGTTGTTTAATGAGTTAGCTGGGTGACTT
>NW_007070361.1:0-667 GCF_000164805.1 Carlito syrichta
ACTCTTTTTCTTGGTTGTCAGTATATTAATTTTGGATTATATTATAAACATTTAGAATATTGTGCTTGAGACTCTAGGTCCTGTTAAATTTCTGTGGAGAACTTCAATTTGCCTGTTTGAGCAAAGTAATCACCTCATGAGGTCTAGATTGTAAGGTCCGTTTTGCCTTCTGTGGACAGTGGCTTTCAACATCAGTTTAGTTCTCAGTGCTTTTGCCATGCTGTTTGGGCCTGCTCACCACAAGGGAAATGGAGGACCTGGCCTAAAACTTGAACGGAGTCTCATGTATGCCTTCTCTTCTTGAAGATTTTGATGTGCTCCTTTTGGGTGTGTTCTGTACAAGAGAGAGAGAGTCAGGAGTGATACACAAAACTTGAATTCAGAATATCTGTCTTCCGAATTGATCCTTCCCTTTCTGGACTCCTAAGTTCCCCTTTGCCAGTTCCTCTGACCAAAAACACAGAGTTCTTTAAGACAGTTAACCTTCTGCAGTTGTGCATATCTGAACAACAAAAGTCAGAGAAATGAAACAAAAATATATGAATATTCTCCCCACCTCCCTTCTCTCTGCATAACAGAGTCTCTTTTTCTGATTCTCCTTCCTAAAGGAAAGGATATTCTTTTGGGGCTATGCAACTCCACCTGCTGCACTAACATAAACCACTAC
>NW_007070362.1:0-799 GCF_000164805.1 Carlito syrichta
AGAGACTGCAACTTGACCAAGCAGTCTTTAAATGATTAGGGTGGCTATACATCCCCATTTGCTTAGCACAGTACTGTACGTTGTACAGGGGACACCCTTGTACACCTTTCCATGTGCACGTGGCCTTATCCTGACTTACAGAATTCATGCAGAAGTGGAGTTGCTGGCTCAGTAGGACACACCCTCCACCAGGTCCCTGGCAATCATACCAACTTCTAGCCAACACTTTATGCACCCCTGCCACACAGAGTTGGAGGGTGTCACAGATGCGGTCACCACACAAGGGTGGCCCGCTACCAGAGTTTGTTCTGTGTCCCTCTTGCAGCCCACTCAAAGCCCTGGCCTCAGGGGCCATTGGTAACATGAGCTGGGTCTTTCCTGGGTGACTTTCTTTGCACTTGACATAGAGGAAGTGACCCTCCAGCTGCCTCTGCCTCTCGGGGGCCCCTGGGCCTCCTTACCTGTTGGCTCATGACTGTGGGTTTCCCTCCACTCCCAGCTCTGGAGATCTTTTGGGTTCTGAGCCTGGCCCTGCCTTTGGGTTCTGTTTTTATATGGTGCCTGTCACTGCTCTGTCTTTGAAGCACATGGCGATGTGACAGTACGAATCCACCACTGTCCTGACCCAAAGCCTGCCTTCCTGTCTCTCCTGGGACTCCGTCCTCAAAGAAAAACAAAAGACAGCTTTTTCCTCTTATCCAGGGAGGCTTCAACACCCTTGCAGGCCTTCATCTGATCTGTGTAGACCACGGTCATCCCTAGTTAGTTCGAGTGCCTTTTTTGTGCCGGGGTTTCATGG
>NW_007070363.1:0-537 GCF_000164805.1 Carlito syrichta
TCTTGGAGTTTTTTTCAAAGAATAGTTGGTTGAGAATTTGAGAATTTCATTCTCTGTCCTGACCCATTGGCCGATGGACCTAATCTTGTACGAATACCAGGCTGTGTTGATTACTGGAAACATATAGTAAAGTTTGAAGTCTGGAACAGTGATAGCGCCGGCTTTGTTTCTTTTGATAAGATTCATTTGGCTATTCTTGATTGTTTTGGGTTTCATGTGAATTCTTATGTGTGTGTGTGTGTGTGTGTGTGTGTATGTGTTGGAATCCCACTCTGTCACAGAATGGAGTGCAGTGGCCACTTAGCCTGAAGGACAGGCATGCACTGCCACGTCCGGCTGATTTTTTGATTTGTTGTAGAGATGTGGTCTCACTGCCAAGGCGGGTCTCGAACACGTGGGCTCAGCCAATCCACTCACCTCAACCTCCCAAATACGTAGGATTACAGGCTGAGCCAGTGAGCCCGAAACATATGAAATCTTTATTATAATTTCCAGGTCTGAGAAGAATGATGTTCACTTATTGATTATTTCCTTGAA
>NW_007070364.1:0-631 GCF_000164805.1 Carlito syrichta
GCGGAGAAAAGCAGATCTGCTTAAACTGCCTTGCCATTCTCCAGGCAGAGACTTCCATTGCCCCGCCCACCTAGCAACAAACTTTACCTCAGCTCCTAAGGCAACAGTGTGAAACAAGAGACAAAGCCCCACCCCTATGCTGCAACGAAAAACAAAAGGGAGAGACTGGAATCGGAGATCACAGAAGTGACTCTAGTCTGATCGCTTATTCTGACTTATGATTTTATCATTGAAACTGTTGGTCTAGATTAAGTTTGGTGTTTACCTTCTGACTTATACTGTTTCTTGATTTTTTTGGCCTGTCTCTGTTTAGCTATCAGTATTCTTTAGGGAATCTTTCTTACCTGTCTTTTTTCACTTCTTCCTAGCCCTGTGTCTCTCTCTCACCTGATAGTTGGTATGTATATCTGTTTTCCCTCTTGCACTTCTCTCTTTCGCTTATTTTGACTTATGATTTTATCATTGTAACTGTTAGTTTAGATCACGTCTGTTGTTGACCTTCTGATCTACACTGTTTCTCAATTTTATTGACCTGTGTCTGTGTAGCTATCAATACTCCTTAGGGAATCTTTCTTACATGTCTTTCTTCACTTCTTCCCGATCCTGTGACTGTTTTTCACCTGAAAGCTGG
>NW_007070365.1:0-717 GCF_000164805.1 Carlito syrichta
GAGCAGTGTTTTGTAATTTTCATTGTAAAGTTCTTTCACGTCTCTGGTTAGGAAGATGCCAATGTATTTCATTTTTTTTTGTAGCTATTGTGAATGGAACTGTGTTTTTTATTTGGGTTTCTGTTTGTTTATTATTGGTGTAGAGAAATGCGATTGTCTTTTGTACATTTATTTTGTATCCTGAGACTTTGCAAAGGCTTTTATCAATGTAAGGAGGCCTTTGACAGATTCTCTTGGGTTTTCAAGGTACACCATCATATCATCTGCATAGAGAGATAACTTGACTTCCTCTTTTCCTATTTGAATACCTCTGATTGCCTCCTCTTCTCTGATTGCTTTAGCCAGGACTTCCAATACTATGTTGAACAGGAGGGGAGAGAGTGGGCATCCTTGTCTAGTTCCAGTTTTCAGGGGAATTGGTTCCAATTTTTGTCCATTTAGGAGTATGCTGGCTGTGGGTTTCTCGTAGATGGCTTTTACTATTTTGAGGTATGTTCCCCGTATGCCTAGATGTTCAAGGGTTTTTATCAAGAAGGGGTGCTGGATTTTATCAAAAGCTTTTTCTGCATCTAGTGATATGATCATGTGGTTTTTGTTTTGACATCTGTTGATGTATTTAATTACATTTATGGTTTTACGAATATTGAACCAGCCTTGCATGCCAGGAATGAAGCCTACTTGGTCATGATGGATGATTTTTGAGATGTATTGCTGAAT
>NW_007070366.1:0-724 GCF_000164805.1 Carlito syrichta
ATGGAACTGTGTTTTTTATTTGGGTTTCTGTTTGTTTATTATTGGTGTAGAGAAATGTGATTGTCTTTTGTACATTTATTTTGTATCCTGAGACTTTGCCAAAGGCTTTTATCAATGTAAGGAGACCTTTGACAGATTCTCTTGGGTTTTCAAGGTACACCATCATATCATCTGCATAGAGAGATAACTTGACTTCCTCTTTTCCTATTTGAATACCTCTGATTGCCTCCTCTTCTCTGATTGCTTTAGCCAGGACTTCCAATACTATGTTGAACAGGAGGGGAGAGAGTGGGCATCCTTGTCTAGTTCCAGTTTTCAGGGGAATTGGTTCCAATTTTTGTCCATTTAGGAGTATGCTGGCTGTGGGTTTCTCATAGATGGCTTTTACTATTTTGAGGTATGTTCCCCGTATGCCTAGATGTTCAAGGGTTTTTATCAAGAAGGGGTGCTGGATTTTATCAAAAGCTTTTTCTGCATCTAGTGATACGATCATGTGGTTTTTGTTTTGACATCTGTTGATGTATTTAATTACATTTATGGTTTTACGAATATTGAACCAGCCTTGCATGACAGGAATGAAGCCTACTTGGTCATGATGGATGATTTTTGAGATGTATTGCTGATCCGGTTTGCTAGGATCTTGTTGAGATTTTAGCATCTACGTTCATCAAGATATTGGACTGTAGTTCTCTTTCTTTGTTGGATCTTTACCTGGCTTGGGTAT
>NW_007070367.1:0-1187 GCF_000164805.1 Carlito syrichta
CTTTTGTGACCCTAAATAACTCCCTATTGAGAACTGATTTTGAGTGGTTGGGAAGAGGAAAAACTTCCTCTTTCCGACCCCTAATGCCTCTACCTACTTGAAGCTTCTTAGAATTCCTTTTAACAAAGGACCACATTTTTTATTCCATAAAAATACTTGAAATACAAATATTTGTGTAACTGAAAAAAAAAACTCAATACAAATCTGCTGACTTAAGTCACAATAAGGGGGAAATAGCTTATCAAATCTTTTCCAGGGATAGGTTCTGATGGTTCCATGGAGGAAAAAGGCACTGGGGAGAGTAGAACAAATGTTGTCTAATTTACATTTTTGCTTGAGGCTGCCCTGTTTCTGAATTTAGTGCAAGTATCCACCTGATCAGCACCCAGGGATTTGTTCTTAGCACTTAGAACTCTATCTGCTCTTTCCTTCCACTACCAGAACCTCACCTCCTCCTCCTCCTCCTCCTGCATGCTTTTTGGCCCCCAACCATCACTCTACCAAATACAGTTCTGGCTTAGTCCTTGCCTGTCTCAAAGAGGCCATTCTGAATGGAATATAACACTAATCAAGAAAATTTTTAGATAACTGTGATCAAGCTGATTAGGAAAGGACTCCAGTTTTTACTTAAAGACAGGGTTACTGGTCAGTTTCCCCAGGAGTAGACTTTGAGATGGCAGTAGGAGGTTTATTGCAGAGCATGCTCAGAATCAACACACCTGAGGGACCCTGGGAAGCGGAGTGGGGTAGATTGGGGGGTGGAGGGGAGAAACTGAGATGCAGTGGAGTTGCAGCAAAGGTTTCAGCCAATCCTATAGGGAGGTCAAAAGTTGAGAGAACCCTGTAGAGTTGTCCTGAATTGAGTTGAAGTAGACAGCTGGACCTTTATAACCCTGCATGACCAGCCACTGAACATAGTCTTTGCCTGAAAACAGGCGTGATCCTGGACAAGGCAAACTCTTCACTCAAAGGCAAATCCCAAAGACAATCAGCTAAGTGCCATCAGCTATCAGCCCTCTCAACAACTGGGGAGACAGTGCTTCAGACTTGGGGAGGGCATCTTAGTGGGGCATCATGGTATCTACTAGAATAAGGTCACTGCTCCTTCTAAGTACAGGCTTTCAACCAGGGCTCAGAGAAAGGAAAAATTATTCATTATTTTGTTAGAAACTTTTCCAAGATCTGTG
>NW_007070368.1:0-595 GCF_000164805.1 Carlito syrichta
ATTGCATATGTGCATATAGAAACATATGTTAAGTGTCTTTCTAAAATTTTGAAGGAACCATGTCCAAACCAATTCACTTTCAAAGACACCCCATGTAATGGTTTCACTCTTGTGCTACCTCAGTTAAGTATTATGAAATTTTATCAACTTTGCATTTTCCTTCATCTGATTTACAAAGGGTAATTTTCAGACATCAATAAATACTATCTTTGTTTCCACTTTTTAAAAAGAATAAAAATATCACAAACATTGAATATTTTTTAAAATAAAAATATACTCTAGACTTGCATTTTTTGTTCCAGCATATAAGAAGTGTAGAAGTGCCACTTTATTCTAACAAGTTAAAATCTCAACAAAATGAAAAATGAATTCTTCTTAGATCCAGCTCTAAGTCAGATCACAGGGAAAACTAGGGTCCCTGAAATTATACACATATACAGATTTAATACTTGCCTAAGCAGAAACCCACTAGCAGAGACCTCTTCGGGAGCCCGTGCCTGGGTGGCCAGGATGGGAAAATCTGAATTTATTGCTGGAGGTTCCCTGTGGGCAACTCTGAGACTTTAAACACTCCAAGAGAAACAGCCAGAGGGGG
>NW_007070369.1:0-1280 GCF_000164805.1 Carlito syrichta
TATTTTACTGCTAGCTCTACCCTAGAGGTGATCAAATAAATAAAGGAATCTCTTCTTTTATATTGTTGTTATTGATTCTAAATATCTATCCAATTATTAAGGAGTCTGAGAAACCTTTTTCTCTTTAATACCTGTGTTATTTATTGTTTCAGATTAAAGGTAATGGCTAGTGACATAATGCCTATCTCCTAAATTAAAGAATTGAGTATCTGTGATTCATTCCATCTCAGTACATCCATCTTCTCTCTCCTGGGATCTACATGGTGGTTGTTCCCTGGGTAACTCCAATTAAGTCAGCATGTACATGAGCAAGACTCAGATGCTTTGAACTTGTGCCTGTTGTAATCATCCTCTTTGCTCTTAGTAGATTCACCCTCTTCAGCTACCTACTTTATAAATTTTATCTTAGTGTTACATTCTAGAAAGATACAAACATATTTAACGACTCAGTCAACCTTGACCAAAGAGCAAGTTAAAGTATTTTCCTGATAGAAATTACTGAAGACATTTATTTTTGCATTCATAAAAGCATTTTTAAATCACGTTTTATTTACTGTGCTACTTATGAAGATATTTTGCATCACAGCACAAATGTAGAAGACTTATTCCTCCTTTTCTGTTGAGTAAGGCATGGTTGATTATGTCTGTTTGGGGATACTTTTGAGATGTCAATTTTGATTTGAACAAAGGAAGTTGATTTGAATTTTCTAATATATTTGTCTTCTGGTGAACTTATCATTGTGTTTCTATTGCCTTTATGTAAATGATAAAGATTCTGCTCATCACAAAATTTAATACATGAAAAGTCTCTGATGTTAGCACCATCGGCTTGATCCTCATGTGATCACTTTCACATGTGTCTCCCCTGGGTGGTGGATGTTCTTTCTTTTCTATAACAAGTGGACATTAAAATGACGTTCTAAAATAGATTATCTTTGCCTCACAAGAAGAGATTTTGCCGTTAGTTATTCATAAGATTTCCTTTTTGTCAGAAATGCATATGGAAAGTTTTTATTGAACACACAGTCCTTCTTGAAAAATAATGCTGTTTATAATATACTATAAAATATATCATAATTGTATCTTTACATATGTGTATATATAGTTTGTGTTGTATTATCCATATTACATTCTAATATATATATCATTATTTTATAGTTATATATGTTTATATCAATTGTTTGGAACAATTTTTTAAGATAACAGTCCTCCAGTCTCATTTATTCCAAGAATTTAGATGGATATAGTTTTCACGACAAGTATAATTTTTCATGTCTATA
>NW_007070369.1:4196-5577 GCF_000164805.1 Carlito syrichta
TTTTATCGCAGTACATGAGATTATATCATGGTAAGCATGAATTTGATTTTGATAAAAAATTAGATGTTCTACATGCAATCATATTAATGTACATTATTCATTTTTCATCATTTTCTGATAAACCTCAAATATATTTTTCAAACTTGTGGATGAACATTTCTATGGTTGTAAGAACGTAGCTATGAAACTGTGATGACATAACTATTATAGTCCATGTCTTTTCATTACATAGGGGATGACTTCTCTCAAATGTATTCCTAAGATTGCAGTTTCTATACTGTAGGCTAACCCCAAAGTGTTTCACAATTGTAAAGTCTAACACACACTTCTAACAGTATAAACATACGTAATGCCTGTTTCTTCATGATTTTTCCAACATTATACATTTTTCATTTTTCTAGGGTTTTTTCTTATTTTGGGGTTTGATTGTTAGAGTCAGAGTCTAATTCTGTCGCACAGAGTAAACGGTCACAAACACTGCAGCCTCCAACTGCTGGGCTCAGACAAAAGCCTTCCAAGTAGCTGGAACTTTGTTGAGCTCAGGAAGAAAAAAACTGAAGGTGGATCACAGGGAGGAGAGTTTGATGGCATTTTTTTCCAAGTTGATGGGCGGGTGTCAGACAGGCCTGTTAGAGTCCTCTTGAGTCACAGCGCCATCATGAGGAAATAGTTTCATGGATAAGTCGGAAAGCTCTAACAATGAAAAGTCTTTTGGCTAAAGCCAAGTAGCTCATAAGCTGCTTCTAAAGACTCAAAAAACAGTCTTCTTTATCCTCCTATAGCATACTCATAACTGGGACCTGAGAATTGTCATGTTTTTCTTCCACAGCCACTGGATGCTAGAGTCCAGCATCTTAACTTTAGAAGCAAAGGCATAATGGGCAAACTACTGTTTGTGTCTGTCCCAGTCCTCTCTTCGAATCCCCTGAATGGCTGCAGACTTTATTTTATAAGAATATACCTTGTCATGTGTTCCCTTTTCTTCAATTCACTACTTTCTTTTCTCTTTTTAACCAAAATTGAGCTGACTACTATGAGGAAACACAGCCCCACAGAATGGTTCAGTTCCTCTAAATAACAACATGAGGAAGGTTTCCACAGGAGCAAGGAGGATTTGTGAAGGCTACTAAACGTTACAAAGGAAGGTTGGAGATGCGATCCTGGTGCCAACACCAAGAGAAAAGGCAAGGAATGAAATCACCATTAACAGCAAGGGATCCTGATGAAAGAGATGCTGAAATGGTCACCCTTAAGTCCATCCACATCCTCCGAGCCAAGTCATGGCCCACTGCATAGCACAGTGGGTATGTGACTTCTAACTTTGAACCTCTTTCTTCCACACAGAAAGGCACATTTCATAAACTCCTTCAATGTACTGTTG
>NW_007070370.1:0-1364 GCF_000164805.1 Carlito syrichta
TGGTCAGTCTAGCTAGGGGACCATCAATCTTGTTTACCCTTTCGAAGAACCAGCTTTTTGTTTCATTGATTTTTTGTTTTATCTTTTTGTCTTTTATGTCCTGGATTTAGGCTTTTATTTTGGTGATCTGGATTCTTCTACTGAAATTCAGGTTTTTGTGGTCTTGCTTTTCCAGCTTCTTTAGGTGGCTTGTTAGGTTGTGAATTTCTGTTCCTTCCATTTTCTTCATGTATGTTTGTAGGGATATAAATTCCCCTCTTACTACAGCTTTCAGGGCATCCCAGAGATTTTGGTAAGATGTTTCTTCATTTTCATTTGTTGTCAGGTATATTTTGATCCCTGTTTTGATTTTGTCATTGACCCAGGAGTTATTTAGCATCATGCTGTTTAGTGTCCATGTCTTTGTGGGTTTTGGGGGGACTTTGTTGGTGTCAATGTTTATTTTTATTCCACTGTGGTCCGTGAAGGTGTTTGGTAGAATTTCGGTCCTTTTAAATTTGCTTATGCTTGATTTGTGGCCGAGTATGTGGTCGATCTTAGAATATGTTCCATGTGGTGATGAGTAGAATGTGTATTCTGTGGTCTTTGGATGGAGTGTTCTGTAGGTATCAATTAAGTCCATTTGGTCCAAAGTCACATTGAGGTCCTGGATCTCCTTGCTGATTTTTTGTCCTGATGATCTGTCTAGGGTTGTGAGTGGGGTGTTAAAGTCCCCAGTTATGATAGTGTTAGAGTCAATATCTTTCTTTAGTTTTCCAAGAAGTTGCTTTATGAAAGTTGGTGCACCTATGTTGGTGCATATATGTTTAGGATAGATATTTCTTTTTGATGGATTGAGTCTTTTATCATTATGTAGTGGCCTTCTGTATCTTTTTTGATTTTTAATAGTTTGAAGGGTATTTTGCCTGAAATTAAGATGGCTACTCCTCCTTTCTTTTGTATTCCGTTCGCCTGAAAGTTTCTTTCCCATCCTCTTCCTTTGAGTCTGTGGGTGTCCTTTCTAGTGAGGTGAGTTTCTTGAAGGCAATAGATTGTTGCCTGATGATATTTCATCATTTTGCCAATCTATGTCTTTTCAGTGGTGCATTTAGTCCGTTCACATTTAGGCTAATAATTGAAATGCAAGAGTTGATCCCTGTCATAAGGTTCTTACAGAGTTGTTCCTGTTTATTTATTGTCTTTCTTTGGGTTTTGGAGTTGGTTCATGTGTGTTTTTAATCTTTTGCCTGTACTCTTGTGAAGAATGCTGTTGTTCTTTTTTCTTTTTCTTCTGTGTTCAGTACTTTCTTAAAGTGTTTCTTGTAGAGGTGGTCTGGTGGCGGCATAGGTTCTTAGGGATTGGATGTCTGGAAAAGATTTCAATT
>NW_007070370.1:1941-4091 GCF_000164805.1 Carlito syrichta
GGAAGCCCAATTATCTTAGGTTTGGTCTCTTGAAGTGATCATTCATCTCTGCAGGTTTTGTCTGTCTTTTGAGCTTCTTTCTATGCTTTGACAGTTTGGGTTAGTTCTGTGTTTTGGTCTTCAAGCTCTGAGATTCTTTCTTTGGCTTGGCTGATTCTGCTTTCCATGCTTATTAGTCTGTTGTTCATTTCCATCACAGTATTCTTTACTGCTGTCGTTTATGACAACAGCTCCTTCCTATTTTCCTCTTGTCTCTCCTCAATTTTTAAAATTCTCTCCATTAATGTCTTGATGTCTGGGTTTGTTGCATGTAGCCTGTCATTCTGGGGTCTCTTCATTGTCTGTGTTCCAGAATCTGTTTTCTCATTGTCTGATCTCCCAGGGGTCTGTGTAAGACCTATATTCTTCTTTTGGTTTTTCTTCATTTGTGCGGTTTTTCCCCCTCCCTACTTTTTCCTTCCCTCCATGTCACCATCTTCTTTAAGTCTGTTATTCGGGGGTAAAAGGATAGGTTTTACTTCTGTTTGTTCAATCTCCTATTCTTTATGTATGTCCTCTTACTTTGTTCAATTCTGAAGTTGCACTGTAGGTTGGAGGTGGTCCTTTTTGCAGTTTTGAGATGTATTTAAGGGGAGAGCTGTGATTCAAAATCTGTCTGCAGGTCCTGGTATTCACTGACAGTCGTGTGGATAATGTGGAACCCACTTCCCACTGCCCTGGAATCTGTCCATGCCATGGGGCTGTGGGTTTACTCTCTGAAATAAAATGTGGTTAGCAGAGGGGAGAGAATGGAGCAGATAGTGGGTTGAAGAGGGGAGTTGAGAGATAGAGGAGTAAGGGGGGAAACAAACGAGTGTGCCAACAAATAAAGAGAGAGGCCTATATTGTAACAGATAAAAACAATAGACCACAGCTACAGTCAAACTAACTCTCATACAAACAAAAATAAAACATATAGTGATGCTAACATACCAGCTATCCAACCACCTTATTAGTGTGGTGTTCCTCTATACAAAGACATGGTTTACAGACAGAAGAAAAGAGAAGAAAAGGAAAAGGAAAAGAGAAAAAAGGGAACAATACAGTAGGAATAGAATTAAGTCATTAAACTAATAGAATCAATGAAGCACACTCTGAGACATTTCGTTTAAGTCCAATGTCCTTTCAGGTCTGATTTCTAGTTTTCTTTTCAAGCTGGTAAGTTAGTTTGCAGTTAGGGTCAGTTCCCCTGATCTGCTGTGAAGGACAGTTCAGATTAACCTCGGTTCAGAAGTTTGGTCTATGTCTTTATCAAGCTTGTTTCTCCCGTTTCGGTGTTGTTACCTTGAATCGCCAGCAGGTGGTGCTATCTCATCTGCTCGCCCCAGAGGGGGTGGGGCCGGACAGGAACAAGATGGCTGCCTGCCTCCGAACAGGCAACAGGATTCCCACGTTGGTGGGCAGGACAGTCTCGGACGCAGGAGCGGTGGCAGCGATCCCAGCAGATCTTCCTTGAAGCTGTTTGGTGTGGATCTCCTCGGCTGGGCTGTTATGAGCTACCTGTCCTGGAGGCCGCGGCAGCGGCGGTGACAGGAGCGCCAGCGGGGGGAGGGGCTGCGGCTGCAGCGGGACATTGCAATGCAGTAAAACTGTCCAGTCTTTGCGATGTTCCAGCGGTGGCCGAGCTCTGTCTGAAGAGCAGGCTGCAATGCTGGGATCCCCAGCCCCCCGGGCGAGAGTCAGAGACCCACTGCAGATCTCCCTTGCAGAGGGCTTCAGACCCGGGTTGCCCGGTCACCATCTTGCCGCGTCCCCTTTTTTTTTTTTAAATTTTTTATTTGTCTTTTTTAGTCAAAAATCTCACTCCGTTGCCCAGGTTGAAGTGCAGTGACACTCATGACCATCACTGCCTCGACCTGCTGTGCTAAGGCGAAAATTGTAGATATAATTTTCTCACATTGTTAGATCAGTCTCAGAATTTTAAAAGGAAGTATTTATTTAATTTTAAAATTGTGGGGTAAAATTCAGGGTTAGGTATACAAATGTTCATTGGGCAGCTACCCTTGTTGGTGAGGTGTGCTCCCCTTTCTTTTCCCCAGGCAGTTTCCCACTACTGCCAATCCCACCTCCCCGCCCCCCCACCCCACGCCACCGCAGTTGCCCGCTACTGT
>NW_007070370.1:4311-14716 GCF_000164805.1 Carlito syrichta
ACCTTCCGCCGCCCGGGTCCTGGTTGGCGGCGGTCGTGGTGGCTTCAGGGGGCGGAGCCGCCCCGGTGCCCTTTGTCTGTTGGTGGCTGGTGAGTGCGGAGCGTCTGGGAGGCCGGCTGGGAGAGGGGCGAGGACCCTGCGCCCCGCCCAAAGGCTTTCCTAAGAGGCTCAGGTCACCCTACCCGGTGTCCCCTCTGCGTTTTCTCTTTTATCGGAATGCCTTGCCCTTTCCAATAGTATAAGCGTATTTTCTCTAATCATCTTTTAATCACTCTGAGGCTTTTTTTAAAAGCTGCAGTTTATTTTTGCGGAGGAGTCAGTAGATGTCATTTTTGGGAAAATTTTTCCTCATCTCAAGACAATGCAAACTTATTCACTTTTATTTTCTTCTAATAGTTGTGAAGATTTTAAAAATATTTTCTTTTTCACCTTGTAATCTACTGGGCATGCCAAAAAATGTTTACAAGTTTTAAGAGATGTTATCTGTGTATTACTTTTAGTTCGCCCTAATCCGAACTTTGAGTACCTCTTGTAATTGCAGAAGCCAAACGTGACTTGTATTCATCACTTGCTATTGGTATATGTTGAGTATTACAATTTTGATACACTTTTTTCCTTTTAAAAAATGTGTATACATTTTATTGGCACCTTCTGTATATTTTACTGGGTGTTTTATATTTGTGGCAAGATGTTAGGAGTTTGCCTTTTTTCCCAGTTGCCTTGACATAATCTATGGAATCACTTTTCCACGCAACTGTAGTGACACTTTTATTATATCTTGCAGGCACATATATACTCACATCTGCTTCTAGACTTTCTTCTTTCACTGCCCTGACAGTTTCTGCTCTGATAACCCTTTGTTTTCATTTAAAGTGTTTTAAGCAAACCTCTATTAATTATGTCCTCAAGATGTAATGATCTATTTCTTTTAGCGTAAATTGTGAGGAATATAAAAGTTACAGAATACAAAAATGATAATTTTCTAAAAGGCAGATTTGATTGTAGCACTTAATAAGTGCTAAATGTTATTAAGTGACAAGTGTTGGTTGAAAGTCACTCTGTTACAGAAAACGTGTACATAGTACACTGGTTGCCATCAGGATACTGTTTGCTTCTTAGAGGAACCCTCAAAGTCCTTTATGATACTGGTATTGTGTCTTTACACCCTTGCAGTCTTTTATGTTCTAGGCATACCAAGCTACTCAAATAGAACACAAAACCCTCTACAAAAACTCATTCATTTGATTATATCAAAATTTAAAATTGCTGTATTTGAAAAGATGAGGAATTAACATAAGTGAGACACTTGAAGAAAATATTTACAACATGTATAAGAGGCAAAGGATTAATGTGGTAAGCCTTTGTTAATTGACAAAAAAGAAAGAAAAATGGACAAAGGATATAAATTAGGCAATTTATAGAAGAAATGCAAATTACCAATAAACAAAAAAAGTTTAACTTTGTAAGGTAATGATAGACTGCAAATGAAGACAAAGATATTAATGATACACAGGGTTGAGGACTGCTCAAGGGGGAAGGGGCTTATAAAATTGAGAAAGATATTTTGAAAGGTAGTTTGACTGTACCTACCAAAATGTTAAATGAACTCACTCTGGCACTCAGAGATTATGTTCTAGTATCTGTTGTACAGAAGTATTTGGCGGGTGCACAAAGATGCATGTACAAACTTTGTTGTAATGTTGTTGGTAATTATGAGAAATGGATACAATCGAACTATGCACTAGAAATATAATTAAATATGTCTTGACTGATCCCTACAATGGTATACTGTGCTGCTATAAAATAGAATAAGGTAGTTTAATATAGAATGTGATAGTTTACTTTCCTGATGTTTGCAAAGAACTCTAAGTCTTTCAGTGATAATGAATGTTACAGAACATTGCCTATATAAATGTGTGCATGTTAAGTACATATGTGGTTATGTTGTATATGACTGTAAATGCACAGAAAAGGATGCACACCAAGTGATTAACACTGAGCTAAGTAGAGTGACAGAGGAGTTGAAGAGCACTTACGTATTTTTCTGTGTAACCCCATGTTTTTTAACTTGTGAACTTATGTTAAAAACTTGAAATGGCTGGGCTTCGTGACTCAGCCTGTAATCCCAGCACTTTGGGAGGCCAAGGCAAATGGATTGCCTGAGCCCGCAGGTTCGAGACCAGCCCAGGTAACTTGATGAGACCTCATCTCTACAATTAAAAAAAAAGTAGCCAGGCATGGTAACCCGAGCCTGTAGTTCTGGTTACTTGGAAGGCTGAGGCAGAAGGATCTCCAGAGCCCAGTAGGTCAATGCTAGGGTGGCCATGAGCATGCCACTGCCCTCCAGCCTGGGTGAGGAAGTGAGACTCCAACTCAAAAATTAAAAAAAAAATTGCAGAAATGTTGTAAAAAACCCAGTTAATGTGTTTAACTTATATAAGGGGAAAAAAAAAAAAAAAAAACCAAACCCAAAACCTTTACACACATTTAGGACCTATACAGAAGGGAAAAAACATTTTGTAAGGCAGAATTTCTTTTTAATACCTCTTTTTAAGAAGCATCAAAAATAAAATCAAATGATGAAATGGAGACTGCATTTATGTAAGTATGTTATGACAAAGAAATTTCTATTTTCAGTCTGTGTTCAGAGATCCCAAGCCCACCCTCAGGCTCAGTGTTTTGCTAGGACTCCTGGAATTTAGCAAATACTGTGTTATATTCATGGTAGTGTGATACAGTCAAAGTGTGCAAACTGAAAATCAGCAACAGTCTGCAGATCTAGATCAGAAAAGAAAATCAGCAACAGGAAAAGGCACGTAGAGCTGGGTACGGTAGCCCAGGCTTATAATCCCAGCATTCTGGGAGGCTGAGGTGAGAGAATTGCTTGAGGCCAGGAGTTTGAGACCAGCCTGCGCAACATAACAAAACCCAATCTCTACAAAAAATAAAAAATCCACTGAATTTGATGGCTCTTGCCTTAGTCCTAGCTACTCAAGTGGCTAAGGTGAGAGGGTCTCTTGAGCCGGGAGATCAAGGCTGCAGTGAGCTATGACCACACCACTGCAATCAAGACTGGGTGACAGTAAAACTCTGTCTTAATAATAATAAAGAGTATGAAAAGCAAGGGCAGAAGTAAGGATGAATCATTCTTAAAAATCTAAAACAGAAAAAGCACCTGGAGCAGGGTCTAGGCGAGACCAAGTACTAGCTTCCCATTGTCTTCTCTCACTGGAGTTGTTCATATAGCACTTAATTCTTCCAGGAAAAATGTGTGACAATACATACACAATGTTGCCAACCAGGGGAGCTCACCTAAGCCTTGGTTTTGAGAGTTTTGATTGGGGGCTGGTGCAGGAGTGATCACTTTCCTCCCCACCATAAGCGTCATGACTGAAACTGCTATGATGAAAGACAGGCTAACAAGAGAAAAACAACAAATTTATTTGATCATAGCTTTAGGTAACATAGGAACATTCAAAATGAAGTCCCAAAGATACAGAAAAAACTATTCATTTTATGTTTAGGTTCAATGAAGTATGGACAGTTTGAAGAAATGTGAGTGGAGAAAAAGGGTATGCTGTGATGCTAATAGATGAAATGGGGAATCTCGGCAAGTTCTGTCTGTCTTGATTCTCCTTGGCTTCTCTGTGCCATTTCTTTCTCTCAGATATTGGGTAGGACCCCTCTGGAATGGGAGTCTTATGACATACAATCAAACATGCTAGGTCAGAGAATTTCCCTATGGTCAGTTCTTACACAGAGGGCAGGGAATTACAATAATAGGTTTAGGTTTTATGGTTGGCTTTGGGGAAAAAGGGTTCTGGTTTCTACAACTCACCTTGGGAAAGAGAAATTTTAGTGTTCGCTCACACTCCCAGCAGAGGCCTCCAGAATGTTAGGTCAGTCCCACTGGGAGTGTTGGTGTCTGGTGTATGACCTGAAGCTGCATCAAAGATGCAAAGAATTGCACAGAAGTTAGATTAGAAAATATAATTTATTTAAAAGGTAAATGAGAGAGAGAGAGAGAGAGAGAGAAAGAGAGGGAGAGAGAGAGGAGATTAACCTCCCCAATGTAGGGAAGGAGGGAAAAACCAAGAAACAGGGTGACAGCCACAGTTCAAAGAGGATCTGGCCATGCCAAAGTCTAGTAGGCAGTGGTGACTGGCTGCTTGTGGTTGAATCCTTTTAACCCTTCCCTATGGTGGGGGAAGGTCATTAAGGTGATTGAGTGGTGGTCTGATCCACTTCATCACAAAGAGGCAAGCAAGCACAGGTACTGACATCAGATGATGGACAGCAGGCAGATGGGTGGGTTAGACATGACTGCTGTCATGGTGGGGGGGGCTGTCTGTGTCACAGAGGTCATGAGGTGCTGGTTAGGTTAACTTGGGTCTTATGGATGGAGGCAAGTACTTGAAATAGAAAAGCTAATTAGCACAAAACAAGCTGGGGAGGGGTTGTAAAGCAATTATCAATAGCTGCCTCTGAGAAACGGGTTCTGTCCTTGTTTAGTGGTTAGAGGACAAGTTAAGTGAACTGCTAGAAAAACATGAGATTTATGCAGTGTAAAATTGCTGTCCATTGGATATATTATATCCATGTTATGTCCTTTCATTTGCAAGTTAAATCGATGTTATGTACTTTCATCTAATTTTTATGCCTAGCCTGGTGGGTGAGATAGGAGGGGAGGAGTGGGTCAGAGAGTAACTTTTGTTTCTGAGGTCTTCATTTTAGGATATCATTTTCTGAGCCCCAACACCGTCACATAAGCTTGGCTAACCACCCTTGTGGCTAAGCTTTAGTCTCTATCCCTTCTCGAGGACTGGTCTAAGGTTCCCAAAATAAATCCCATTGTTAACATTAACTTTCTGACATGTCCCAAGGCCTCAGGTAAACAAAGATACTCTTTTTTTTTTTTTGAGTTGGAGTCTCACTCTGTCACCCAGACAGGAGTGCAGTGGCCGCTCCCGGCCACTGCAGCCTTGACCTGCTGGGCTCCGGCAATCCTTCCACCTCAGCCTTCCAAGTAACTGGAACTACAGGCGCGTGCTACCACACCTGGCTACTTTTTAAAAATTTATTATAAAGATGAGGTCTTGCCAAGTTGCCCAGGCAGGTCTCGAACACGTGGGCTCAGGGAATCCATTCACCTCAGCCTCCCAAAGCACGGGATTACAGGATTACAGGCTGAGCCACCGAGCCTGGCTCAAAGATACTCTTAACAGGTAGGATTTTCCAGAGTTTATAGGTTATCTCCCAGGGAGCCAATCCAGGGTGCAACTTTTCCTTGAAATGTTCAGGATTTGGATCATCCAGATCTACAGAGTTAATCCCTTTACTGCATGCTACCTTCTATATAAAGAACTTTTAAAATCAATAAGAAAAAGACAATATAGTGGAAAAGGGACAGATGACACAAAGGGTAATTTATGAAAGAAAAATTATAAAAGCTAAAGATTTAAAAAGTTCTGCCTCACATATTATCTAAGAAATGCATACTAAAGCAGTGACTATTAGCTGGGTGTGTTGGTGTGCACCTGCAGTCCTAGCTATTCAGGTGACTGAGGTGGGAGGATCACTTAGCCCAGGAGTTTGGGGTTACAGTGAGCTATGATTGTGCCATTGTATTGAAACCTGGGCAACAGAGTGACACTTGATCTCTTAAATAAATGAAAATAAAGTGATTAAATGTTTTCATATATGATATTTAAAAAGAACAATGCCCCCCTTCCAAATAAAAGAATGAAAAAAATATGTCTAGCACTGGCTAATGGTCTCATGTTGTTGATGCATATGTAAATTGATAAAGATTTCCTGGACAGCATTTTGCCTTTTCTTTGACCCAGTATTTCCACTCCTCCTAAGGATTTCATCAGATGAAACTATGTCAAAACTGTACATATAAAATGCTTGTTGCTGTGTATAGCAGCAAAAAAGAAAGAAAACAAAAGATTTATTAAAATGAACTTATTAAATGAATTTTTGGTATTGCATACAATGGACTACACAATGAATCTATTTCTTAATGGACATTTTGATTTTTTTCTGTCATGAAATAATATTCACAATATTGTCAATTAAAATATAGGTTTCTACATTTAATATATGATCTATGCTATATTGTAATGTGTGTGCATGTGTATGCATGCATGAAAAAAGCCTGAAAGAGTATATCCCAAAATAAAGGTAACTGCTTATCTCTAGGTGATAACATTGTATGTAGTTTTCATTATGTTTTTTTATTTTTACTAAAATATATTTTAAAAAATATTTGCCAAAAAGTAATATAAAGATGTCTCCATTATAGACCTTCACACTAAAGAAAATACTACACTAAAATCAAGAAGACAAGTTAGATGGGTATAGCAGTAATCAAAGTGAGAGATGATAGTGGCCTGAACCAAGGTAGTGGAAATGAAGATGAAGACCAGAAATATTCACCAAGTATTTAAGGGAAGAAGTATACCAGGATGTGACATTTGTTTAGGTAGAGAGACAAAGGGGGAGAGAACTCAAGATGCCAGGCGTGTTTCAGGCTAGGTGGCGCTATTCACTGACATAGAATAATTAACAGGAGAGTAAGAAATATAAATCCTGCTTACTGTGTGCTGTTACGTTTTAAACAGTTGTAAATGTTCACATATTTAATCCTCACAGCAAACACAAAAGCTAGACACCATTATTCCTAGTTTTACAGAAGAAGAATTTGAAAAGTGGAGAAGCTAAGTGATTTACCCAACCAAACTCATACAGTTAGTAAGTTGTAGAGCTGGGAACCAAACACAGTTCATTTGGATGTAGAGTCACCATTTTAATCTGCTTTACTATATGGAAAACTTAGGACAGGAGACTTGAGAGAGAATCAATTTTGGACTTGTTAGGTTTGAGAAATCTGAGGGACATCTACCTGAAAGGTGCTTGGGTTTGTCTGTGTTTTATGTAGCTCAGGAAAGAGGATTAGTTAGACCCTGGCAATGAGAGAAGCCACCTGGCAGTAAATGCAATAAAAATAGAAGAGTGACTATAAAGAGAGTGTGCCTAACTATATTACAAATGAATGATATAGCCACACTGAAGGAGATGAGGAAGAAAAGAGTTAACCTAAATAACTTTAGGAAACAATATCTTAACTGAATACTGTAAGAATAAAGACCAAAATAATTCTACATAAATGCTGTATGCAAATTCATAATGTGTTTCTCACAAGGTTATGAGTTAGCAATTCTGGAACTACTTTAAGTGTATACTACAATTGAATAAATAAGTAAATATAGATAGCAAGAGTCATCAGTTTTTCACCGTTGAAGAAGGAAGTTACCAGTAAGGAGAGAAGGCTAAAATGAACACTGTACTAACACATTGGACCCGAGGCATCAGTGTGAACTAATGGTTACATATATAGACACACACACACACACACACACACACACACACACACACACACACACACAATATACAGAGGGGACCAAAAAGAATACACATTTTAAGAAAAGAAAAACTGTATTAAAATTGTAATACTTGTTATATACTGATAACAAAAACTGAATACAAGTCACGTTTGACTTCTGCAATTACAAGAGTTACTCAAAGTAGTTACTATCGGTGTCCAGACCATTCTGATTATGACAAATTACAACAGGACTATTGCTGTGTGAGGCCTCCCAGATCTTCCCTTGTGTACTCCACACACAGTCGTACCATGTATGTTAAGCTTATCAGGAACGTGTGCAGTTGTTAGGCATGTTTAAGGTTCTGTTACATATTCATGCCTCCATTATCATTGTACTTCCACAACATTCTTGAATTTCAGGTGCCAAGTCCCCTGCTTGAAAAACAACCATGTTTCCACCATTTTCTTTGACTGTAATGCCTGTCACATGATGACACTAGCATTCATTTGATTAATGCTATCTTTTGTGTGATATCATACTACATGTTTCTACTGTAATTCAATTTAACTTTGAAAAGTAGTACATAGATAGCATCTCTTAAAATGTGTATATATTTTTGGCACTCCAATATTTGAAGTATCCAAAAAACCTGGAATCATCTTTTGGAGGCAAACCTCTTGTATTTCACTCAGAATTTGTTCTTCCGGATCTAACAGTCAATTATTCCACCAAAGCTTTTATCTGTAAGTTCTGAGAAGGCTGTGTCATGATTTGAGGAAAAAAGATCCTAATTTGTGGCAGTTGACTGATTCCTCCACCATGACAATGCACCTGCCCAAGCCACACTGAGTGTTCAGCAGTTTTTGACCAAAAATGGTATAACCCCTGTTCTATACCCTCCCTGTTCATCTGATTTCACCCCAAGCAACTTATTTTTTGTTTCCATGGATGAAAAATGTCCTCAAAGGGAATTATTTCATCAATATGAAAGAAGTAAAACAAAAAAAAGCAGAAGCACTAAAAGACATCAAAATCGAGTTCAAAAACTCTTTTGAACAGTGGAAAAAGCATCTCGATGGGTATATTACATCAAACAGAGAGTACTTTGAAGGTGACTGACACTTAAACATGTAAAAATAAATACATAATTTTTATAAGTAAATTCCAGGTTTTTTGGAGTCCCCCCCAAATCTCACACACACACACACACACGTGCACACACACACACGCGCGCATAAACACAATAGATGTGTTTATATGTATGGTTGATGTGTGTGTTTTTGTGTATGTAGACAGATAGATTTCCTCGCTCTGTTAAGAGGCTTGGAAGCAATAATACCTGAAAAGAAATGAGCACACCTAGCAATCAGAAATTTGTTTCTAAACACTATTGTCCAGTGAAAGGAGTCAAGGCTACTTGGAGAAACAATTGATTCTAGAACTAAGCAGGGAAAATGCAAGAGCCTGAAACATCTTATAGTGCCAGGAAGTGAGAAAGTGCTTAAGAAATAATAGCGACTGGGTGAAATAACACAAAAGTCCCCTATTGGTCAAAGCTGGAACAATTTGTATAAAAAATATATAATAAAAGTGTTAGATTTTTAACTCATAGAGTAAATAACCATGAGTGTATGTGGATATAGATAAATTGGGGATAAGGAGTCACTTTTTCTTATAGAAAAATTCCAATTAATAAATTGGTAAGAGAAGGAAATATAAAGTCACCATTTGGCATAGTTTTTGCAGACAAGGTTAACTGATGATGCCAAAATTAACAGGTATCAGAGAATCTGAATATTTAAATATTTTAAATATCTTCCCAATAATGCATATTTATTAGCCAACAAGGGTAAGATACTAACTTTACAATAGAGAAAACTGGTAGATACCACTTTAGCAGAGTTTTACTTATTTATTTTTAATTTTTAATTTTAAAGATATGGGGTAAAATTAAGGGCTAATTATACAAATGTTCATTATACAGGTACCCTTGTTGTTGAGGTGTGACCCCCTCCCCTGATGGAATCCCACTGCTGCTAGTCCCGCACCTCGACCCTGGCCATTTCTCACTACTGACAGTCCTTTTCTTATAGTATTGTGATAATTGTTCAAGGTCTACTTATGAGTAAGAACATGTGATACTCAGTTCTTTGTTTCTGTGATATATCACTAAGTATTATAGACACTAAGTCCATCCAACTTGCTGTGAAGTTCATAATTTTGTCCTTCTTTATGACTGCATAATATTCCATCATGTATATTTGCCACATTTTTAAAAATCTAGTCTTCTTTTGATAGGCAGCATGGTTGTTTCCATGTTTTTGCTATTGTGAACAATTCTGCAATAAGTTTAAGTATGCAGGTATTTTTTTCATAGTGTCATTTGAGTTCCTCTCGGTATATTCCCAGTAGGGCAATTGTGGGGTCCTATGGAAAGTCGATTTTTAGACCTTTTAGGAATCACCAAACTGTTTTCCATAGAGGTTGTACTAGTTTACACTCTCACCAACAGTGTAGAAGTCTACCCTTTCCCCCACATCCTATTCAGCATCTGTTGTTTTCTGAGTTATTGATGATGGCCATCCTGACTGAAATTTGGTGGTATCTCAGAATTTTCATTTTTTTGATGACTAGTGAGGCTGAGCATTTTGTCATGGATCTGTTGGCAGCCTCATATGTTGTTTTTGAGATGTGCCTATTCATATCTTTTGCCCACTTTGTAATGGGGCTGTTTGTTTTTTTCGTTTTGGCTCACTTGAAGTCCTTGTAGGTCCTAGATGTTAGGCCTTTGTCAGATATACAGTTGGCAAAAATTTTTTTCTCAGTCCATGGGCTGTCTCCCTGCTCTCCTGATTTCTTTGGCTTTGCAAAAGCTTGCCAGTTTGATGAGGTCCCACTTTTCCATCTTATTTCTTATAGCATGGGAACTTGGGGTTTTGATCAGGAATTGGTTACCAGTTCCAATTTCCATAAGAGTGTCTCCTGCATTTTCTAGGGTTCTTATAGTTTGAGGT
>NW_007070370.1:14872-24045 GCF_000164805.1 Carlito syrichta
ATGCCTGTTCTTGTACCAATACCAGGCTGTTTTGATCATTGTAGCTTTATAATAAAGTTTCAAGTCTGGTGGTGTGATACCTCCTGCTTTGTTTTGTTGTTGTTGTTGATGTTGTTGTTGTTTGGTTTTTGCTAAGGTTAGTTTTGACTATTCTTGGTCAATTATATTTCCATATGAATTCCTGTATTGTCATATTCAGGTCTGAGAAGAATGCTGCTGGTAATTTAATGGGTAATGTGTTAAGTCTGTAGACTGCCTTGGGTAGAATGGACATTTTACAGTGTTGGTTCTTCCAATCCATGAGCATGGAATATTTTTCCATTTGTTTGTGTCATCTTTGATTTCTTTAAGCAGTGTTTTGTAGTTTTCATTGTAAAGGTTTTTCACACCTCTGGTTAGGAAGATGCTAAAGTATTTCTTTCTCTTTTTTTGTGATTATTGTGAATGAGAGTGTCCTTTTTATTTGGGTTTCTGTTTGTTTATTTTTGATGTATAGAAATTCAACTGTCTTTTGAATTTTATTCTCTGGGACTTGCCAAAGTCCTTTATCAGTGCAAGAAGATTTTTGACAGATTTTCTTGGGTTTTTGAGGTACAGAATCATGTCATCTGCAAATAGGGATAACTTAATTTCCTCTTTTTCTATTTGAATACCCCTGATCACTTTCTTTTCTCTGATTGCTCTTGCAAGGACTTCAAATCCTATGTTGAATAGGAGGGGTGAGAGTGGGCATCCTTGTCTTGCTCTGGTTTTCAGAGGGAAATGGTTCCAATTTCTGTCTACTTAGCAGTATGTTGGCTGTAAATTTCTCATAGATGTCTCTTATTATTTTTATCAAGAAGGGGAGCTAGATTTTATCAAAAACTTTTTTCACATCTAATGATATAATAATGTGATTTTTGACGCCAGGCTCAGTGGCTCAGCCTGTAATCCTGTGCCTTTGGGAGGCTGAGGTGAGTGGATTGCCTGAGCCCATGGGTTCGAGACCCACCTGGGCAGCGAGACTTCATCTCTACAATAAATCAAAAAATTAGCCGGGCATGGTAGTGCATGCCTGTAATTCCGGCTACTTGGAAGGCTGAGGCGGAAGGATCACCAGAGTCCAGCAGGTGAGGTTGCAGTGGCCGCGAGTGGCCACTGCACTCCAGTCTGGGTGACTGAATGAGACTCCAACTAAAAAAAAATAATAATAATATGATTTTTGTCTTTACATCTGTTGATGTATTTAATTACTTTTATGGTCTTGTGGATGTTGAACCAGCTCTGCATCGTGGAGATGAAGCCTATTTGGTCATGGTAGATAAATTTTCAGATGTGTTGTTGGATCCTGTTTGCCAGAATCTTGTCAGATTTTTAGCTTCTATGTTCATCAAGGATATTGACCTTGCCAGACAGGGTGGCTCAAGCCTATAGTCCCAACACTTTGGGAGGCCTAGATGAGAGAATTGCCTGAGCCAACAGTTTTGAGACCAATCTGGGAAACGGTGAAACCTCATCTCTACAATAAATCAAAAAATTAGTCCAGTGTACTAGCACATGCCATTAGTTCTGGCTACTTGGAAGGCTGAGGCAGAAGGTTTGCCTGAGCCCAGCAGACCCCAATTCAAAAAAAAACCCCAAAGGATATTGGCCTGTATTTCTGTTTCTTTGTTGGATCTTTACCTGCTTTGGTTATCAATGTGACTTTAGCTTCATAAAATCATTTGAGGATAGTTCCATCTTTCTCGATTGCCTGGAATACTTTCAATAGGATTGATATCAGGTCCTCCTTGTATGTTTTGTAGAATTCTGTTGTAAAACTATCTGGTCCAAGGCTTTTTTTGGGGGGGGGGTAGTTACTTTTCTTATGTTATAGTCAATTTCTTGGGTCATTATTAGTCTTTTTTGGTTCTCGATTTCTTCTTGTTTCAACCTGGGGAGGTTGTGCGATATGAGAAAATCCTCCACTTAATTTAGGTTTTCAAGTTTGTTTCCATACAGGTGTACATAGTAATCTCTGATAACCTTTTATATTTCTTCGGGGTCAGTTGTGACTTCATCTTTTGCATTTCTGATTGTATTAATTTGGACTTTTTCTTGGTCAGTCTAGCTAGGGGTACATCAATCTTGCTTATCCTCTCAAAAAACAGCTTTTGATTTTATTAATTTTTTTGTATTATCTCTTTGTCTTCTATTTCCTGAATTTGGGCTTTCATTTTGGTGATCTGTATTCTTCTGCTGAGGTTAGGATTTTTATGGTCTTGCTTTTCCAGCTTTCTTAGATGATTTGTTAGGCTTTTAACTTGTGATCTTTCCATTTTCTTCATGTGTGTTCATAAAGATATGAATTCCCCTCTTATTGCTGCTTTCATGGCATTCCAGAAATTTTGTTTAGATATTTCTTGTTTTCATTTGTTTCTAGGTATCTTTTAATCTCTGTTTTGTTTTCTGTGTTCAGTGTTTAGGGTCCATGTCTTTGTGGGTTTAGGGGCAACTTTGTTGGTGCTGATATTTATTTTATTCCCCTATAGTCTGAGAAAGTGCATGGCAGAATTTCAATCTTATGGAATTAGTTTATGTTTGATTTATGGCTGAGCATATGGTCAGTCCTAGAATAAGTTCCATGTGGTGATGAGTACAATGTATATTCTGTGGTTTTGGGGTGGAGTGTTCTGTAGATATCAATTAAGCCCATTTGTTCAAATGTCATGTTGAGTTTCTGGATCTCCTTGTTGAATTTTTTCTTGATGATCTGTCTAGGATTGTTAGTGGGGTGTTTAATATCCTGCTATGATAGTGTTAGAGACAATATCATTTTTTTAGTTTACCTAGAAGCTTTATGAAAGTTTGTGCTACTATGTTGGGTGCATATATATTTAGGATGGATATTTCTTTTTTTTTTTTTGAGTTGGAGTCTCACTCTGTCACCCAGACTGGAGTGCAATGGCCCCTCCCGGCCACCGCAGCCTCGACCTGCTGGGCTCCAGCAATCCTTCCGCCTCAGCCTTCCGAGTAGCTGGAATTACAGGCATGTGCTACTACGCCCGGCTGATTTTTTGATTTATTGTAGAGATGAGGTCTCGCTGCCCAGGCGGGTCTCGAACCCGCAGGCTCAGGCAATCCACTCACCTCAGCCTCCCAAAGGCGCGGGATTACAGGCTGAGCCACCGAGCCCAGCTTCCGGATGGATATTTCTTGTTGATAAATTGAACCTTATGTAGGGACCTTCCATATCACTTTTCATTTTAGTATCTTAAAGAGCATTTTGTCTGACCATGACTCCTGCTTTCTTGTGTGTTCCTTTTGCCAGATATCTTGTTTCCCATCTTACTTTGAGTATGTGAGTGTCCTTTTGGGTGAGATGAGTCTCTTGAAGACAACATATTGTAGTCTCATGATATTTTATCAAATTTGCCATTCTATGGCTTTTCAATGATGCATTTAGTTCATTCACTTTCAAGCTAATTATTGAGATGTGAAAGTTTATCCCTGTTATGAGGTCCTTATAGAGTTTGTTGTTGTTGCTGCTGTTTATTTGTTTGTTGTCTTTCTTTTGATTTTTGGGTGGATTCATGTATGTTTTCAATCTTTTTCCTGCATTCTAGTGAAGGGCATTGTTGTTCTTTTTTCCTTTCTTTGGTGTTTAAGTGTTTCTTGTAGAACTGGTCTAGAGGTAGCGTAAACTCTTAGGAAATGAATGTCTGGATTTTGATTCTCTGTCACTGATAAAGCTTAGCTAGCAGGGTAGGCAATTCTTGGTTGAAATTGTTTATCTTTGAGAACTTTGACGATTGGACTCCAAGCTCTCCTAGCCTGAGGTGTTTCTGTAGAAAAGTCTGCTACTAATCTAATTGGTCTTTGGTAGTAGGTAGTCTGACCTTTCTTTCTTGCTGCCTTTAGGATTTTTACTTTTATACCTACTTTGTTTAGGTGAATTTCTATGTGTCTTGGAGTTGGTCTTCTTATTTGTTGTCTTGCAGGGGTTCTCCAAATCTCTTATGTTTTAATGGTTGCATCGCTGATGAGCTGAGGGAAGTTTTCTTGGATAATTTTATGGAATGTTTGTTCCAGGGTGGTCTCTGTCTGCCTCAGGGCTTCCAGTTGATCTGAGGTTCAGCCTTTTGAAGTAATCGCTCATCACTTTGAGGTTTTGTTTTCTTTTTAAGCCTCTTTTCTGTTTTTTTTTTTTTAGCAGTTTGGGTTATTTCCGTATTTTGATCCTCAAGCTCTGAGATTCTGTCTTCTGCCTGGTTAATTCTGCTTTCCATGTTTATCAGTTTGTAGTTTATTTCATTCACTGCATTCTTTATTGTTGTTATCTCAGTTATCAATTCCTTCATTCTTCTTGTCTCCCCTCATTTATATTTATTCTCTCTATTATTATCCTGGTATCTAGTTTTGTGGCTCAATATCAGTCATTCTGGGGGCTTTTCATTGTTTGAGTTCTGGAGTCGGTATTCTCAGTGGCTGACCTCCAGTGGGTCTGTGTGAGAATCATATTCTTCCTCTGGCTTTTCTTTATTTGTGTATATCTTTCTACCCCCCCTTTAACCTTTTATTTAATTCTTTGTTCAGTGATGGGGATAACTTTTATTTCTGTTTGCTCAATCTTCTATCCTTCCTTATGTAGATCCTCTGGTTTTGCTCAGTTCTGAAACTGAACTGGGAGTGAGTGCCTATGAGTTTTGAGATTTAATTGAGGGGGAAGCTGTGATTCAGAAGCTAGCTGAAGATCCCAGTATCCACTGACAGGTGTGAATGTCTGTGGAATGCTCTTCCCACTGCCTAACAACCTATCCATGTAGTACGGGTGTCTGTTTGCCCCCTGAAAGAAAAATGAGAAAAGAAAAGGAAAAAGAATTTAATAAGGAAAGAGGAAGATGAAAGGGAGGTGGAGAATAGTAAAAGAAGAGGGAAAACCGACAGACTTATAAACTAACAAATAAACACACAAAGACAAAAAAAACAAAAAAGACAAAAACATAGAGACAATCATACAAACAAGCAAACAAAACCTCCCATTAGTGTATGCTCCCTCAAAAATACCCATACATAAACAGAAAATCTAAAAAAAAAATTAGAATAACAGAAACAAAGCAAGTAAAAATCATTAACAAAAACAGAAAGAAAGAGAGAAGAAAAAAATGCTAAAATTAAAAAAAAAAAAACAACAAAAAAAACTTGTTCTGTGGCAGTTTCTGTGAGTCCAGGTTTCTTTCAAGTCTCTGACTTAGGGAGCAACTCTGGTCTTCAGCCTCTCTCCTTTGCTCTCAGCACAGGCTTATATGGTAGCTCTCAGCATGGGTCAGTGGGCCCAGGGACTACTGTGGGAGGAGAATGGAACAGATCTGGCTTCACCCAACTCACCTGCTGCTACTGCTGCTGTCAAGTCTTCCATTCAGATCTGATGTGTCTGTGCCTGTTCCAGCATGGGGGAGGTGCTTCTGTCTCTCCAAGTCTGATGAGATAATAACTTCTGAGTCCCAAGATGCTGGCTGGGCAGAGCTCAGCAGGGAAATGCAAGCCTCTGCCTAGCACAGGGCTGAGAAGATGGCACCCGTCAGCATCCTGTCATTATAAATAAAGCACTGGAGCTTTATTTCAGATTTCCACAAGCTGTCTTCTCATGGGCTGGGTGCCTGTGCTGAGGGCTGTTCTCTTCTGCTTCCTCTCAAGAGAGCTCAGAGAATGGCAGACAATCCTGCACACCTGGATCTCCAATCTCAGGGTAGTCGGGGATTGCAGGCACCTCCAGAGGAGAGCCTCAGGTGCATGAACTTGAGTCTCCCCTCAGAAGGACATCCACTCATCCACCAGCACACACCCTCTCCACAGAGTGTCTTTATGAACACTCACTTTTGCGGAGACTCTCACTATCTGACCTGTTCCATCGCCATCTTTCTTGGAAGTCTAACCAAGTTTCAAAAGTGAACCTTACCATTAATAAGACATATTGACATCATATACATGTTAATAAACACTAAGAAAGACACAAGATTACTTCTGTATTTGTGGTATCGTGATATAATAAGAAATATATATTTGGTCTTCATGTCCAGTTCCTGGTGCAGAGCTCCTTAAACCCTTGTAATCTCCTGAGTGATAGGGATGATAGAGGCATCTTATGTTATTTATAACAAACTACTTTCAACCAGACCTGAGCTTATATTAATGGGATAACTGATGACTGAAAGTCCCTAGATAGCTTCAGAATGGGGGCTGCTGGTTAGAGCAGCCAGTGAGTAGGTTGGGAAGTTAAGCCTTAACTCCCCAGCCTCCCCTCCCCACCTCTGAGAAGGGGAGAGGGTCTGGAGATTGAGGTAATCACCAACCAACTAAAAATGGATTAAAGTCTTCATCAGAATACTGGAAACTATAAAGCTACCAAAGAGGAAATGCTCCATGACTTTGGTCTAGGCAAAGGTTTCTTGGACATGACCACAAAAGCAAAAATGAATAGGGTTGCTTCAATGTTAAAATCTTTTACCCAACAAACAATCAAAAGAATAAAGAGATAAAGCAAGGATTGGGAAAAAATATTTGTGCACAGTAATCTCTAATAATCTTTTGTATTTCTTCAGGATTAGTTGTGATTTGATCTTTTGTATTTCTCATAGGTTTTGTTTTTCCAGGAAATTTACATAGAAAAAATTATTCAACTCCACCTGCTGGGCTCAGGTGATCCTTCTGCCTCAGCCTTCCAAGTAGCTGGAACTACAGTTGCACTACCACATCCCGATAAGTCTTTTGATTTATTGTAGAGATGAGGACTTGCCAAGTAACCTGGACTGATCTTGAACCCCTGGACTGAGGCAATTCTTGGCTTGACCTCCCAAAGAGCTGGGATTATAGGCATGAGTCACCGTGCCCAGCCTAATGCCTGTTTTAAAATTGTGCTTTGTTTTCTTGCTATTGAGTTCTTCACTTATTTTAAATATTAGTCCCTTATCAGATGTATGACTTAGCATGACATATTATGTCTCCAGTCCTTCTTGTTATCATACATTTCCTTTGCCTATTCTAGAATTTCTATATATAGATCTTTGTATGCCATTTATATTCTTTTTTGTCTGTTTTATTCCACTTACTACAGTGTTTCTGAAATTGTTCACCTAGTTGGATAGACCACTAAGACAATCTTTTCCATTCCTGAATGAGTATGTGCTGAATCAAACCTGTTTAAAGAACTATCTTTGTTTATTCATAGATTTTAAAGAAACATTAAAAATTAAGATACTGACTATTCAATAATATTCACTATTAAATCTAGAATGATCTATGCAATACAGATGTCAGGATCCATGTACATTTATTTGAAGTCTTTGTTTTCATTCACATACAACCCAAATGCAAATTCCTATCAAGAATTTTAGAGCTTTCCCACACTGTTACTGCCATTTTTGTTATCTCCACCTTGGTTGTTTTCAGTACCAAAGTTTCATAATTTCTAAATAAATTCTTCTTTTTATTGTCTTTTTTTGCTTATACTAATCTTTAAATGATAAAGATTCTCATAATCTAAGAGAAAAGAATGCTTCAGAGGAATTCTTGCTCAGTGTTAGATACGGGAGAGAGCAGGGCCAGCGATAAACCAGAAACTTCATTTTGCTTCAAGACACTTGATATCTATGTGAGTAATGCATTTGTTAATTAGCTAGATTCCACTTCACTAAATACTTACACTTCAAAATACCATATTGTACATAATAAACACTCACAGCTTATTTGTCCATTTTTAAATGAATAAATTAGACAAAAATATAATTACTTTGGATCAAAAATAAAAAGATGTCCCACATTTGCAATGTTTAACACTACAGCCACGCAGGAAACACGAGCATGGAAAATCCCAATCTTTTTGAGCAGTGGAATCCCTGGAGATATCTGAGAGTTGTGGTTACATCTTGCAAATGGTTTAAGATTTCTAAATATGATTCTTTGTGACTGATATATTGTTAATGTCATTAAGGTTTCTCATTATTTCAAACACTATTATTACAGTGAGTCTGTATGGGGCAAAACTCTTCTTCCTGAGCCTGATTCTTTTGGAAATCCTTGGAAGCCTATCATTATTGCTGCCTTTTGGGGAATGACTACTTTTGCCATTTTCTTCAGGAGAACTATCTTTTCTGTGAGTATATGAGCTCACTATAGATGTATGCTTATAGTCATAAATAAGAAGAAACTTTTACAGTCAGTGAACCTTTTATTTGATTTCAATGCTATAAATGTACCTTCCACCACTGCCCTCACTGCATACCACTAATTTAAGTATTTCCTATTTTACTGTCATTGTGTTACATTATATGTTTTTTATTTTAAAGATGTAGTGTATAAGTAAGGATAGGGTACATAAGTGGTTTATATACAGATTAAATTTGGACCTCTCTTTGGACCTCACATCACCTGGATTGGGATCAGCTACCCTTATTGATGTTGTGTGCCTCCCCCTCCTCCCTCCCCTGGCAGTGTTCCACTAGTGCCAATCCCTTACTTGTAGTATTTTTGTTAGATGTTCAGAGTCCACTTACAAGTGAGGACATGTGTACTCAGTTATTTGTTTCTGTGATAGATTATTGAATATGATAGACTCTAAATTTATCCAAGTTGCTGTGAAGTCCATAAATATGTCTTTCTTTCGCTGTATAATATTCCATAATGGATATATACCATACTTTTTTATCCAGTCCACCGTCAATGGGTCGCACAGTTGGTTCCATATTGTTGCCAATGTGAATAGTACTTCAATAAATATGCATTCACAGTTATCTTTTTTATACAATGATTTTAGTACCTCAGGGTATATTCCCAATAGGGGTATTGCTGGGTCAATGTAAGATTGATTTCTAGTTCTTTTTGAAATTGCCACACACTTTTCCATAGATGATGATCTAGTTTGCATTCCTGCCAACAGTGTAGAAGCATTATCTTTAATCTGTATCCTCACTAGCATCTGTTGCATTTTTTGTTTTATTAATGATGGTCATTCCTACAGGAGTTAGGTGCTATCTCGTTGTGGTTTTGATGGCTAGTGACGATTGCCATTTTTTCTTGTGTCAGTTGGCTGATTGTATGTCTTCTCTGAGAAGTGTCTATTCATGTATTTTTGCCCACTTTAAAAAAAATTTTTTTTTATTAATCAATATTTTTATTATGGTTTTGTGGGGTACAGTTAAGGGTTAGGTGTACAATTA
>NW_007070371.1:0-818 GCF_000164805.1 Carlito syrichta
CTAGTATAATAGAAAATTCAGAAATAAATCCATACACTTACAATCAACTCACTTTGAATAAAGGAGAATATATGTAGGGGAAAGTCTGTTTAATAATGGGACTGGGAAATGGAACATCCACATGTAGAGTAAAACTAGTTTCCTATCTTTCACTGTATACAAAAATCATCTCAAAGTGGATTAAAGACTTAAATGTAAAACTATGAAACTATTAAAAAAAAACATTGGGAAAAAACTCCAGGACATTAGTCTAGGCAATGATTTGGGGGGATAAGACCCTAATATTACAGGCAACAAGAGCAAAAATATATAAATGGGATTACAATCAAGCTAAAAATTTACTGCGCAGCAAAGGAAACAATCAACAAAGTGAAGAAATAACCTACACAACAATAGAAAATATTAGCAAACTATCCATTTAACAAGTGATTCACACCAGAATATATAAGAATCTCCAACAATTCAACAGAAAAAAAACACAAAAAATTCAAACAAAAAAATGAGAAAATGATCTAAATAGACATTTTGCTAAGGAAGATAATGGGAGTATGAAAAATTGTTCAACATAACTAATTATCATGAAAATGCAAATCAAAACCTCTATGAGATATCCTCTCATCCAGTAGAATGGCTATTGTTAAAGATACAAAAATAAATAAATAAATAACTAGCAAATGCTGGCAAGGATACAGAGAAAGGGAAACTCTTATATACTGTTGGTAGGAATTTAAACTACTGGTGTCACCAAGGAAAACAGTATGGAAGTTCCTAACAAAACTAAAAACAAATCTGCCATATGTTCTGCTGGGTATATATCC
>NW_007070372.1:0-897 GCF_000164805.1 Carlito syrichta
TAGGATGACCAGTAATATACAAGTTCATTATTTTGTGTATGTGCACACATGCATGCAAAATATCAGGCCTATACAAGAGTGTGTAGAAAGTATACATCATTAAATTGAAAGACCAGGCGCAGTGGCTCAGTTTATAATCCCAGCATTTTGGGAGGCTGGGGTGAGAGAATTGCCTGAGCTCACATGTTCCAGACCAGTCTGGGCGACTTGGCAAGTCTTCGTCTCTACAATAAATCAAAAAAATGACCTGGGTGTGGTGGCACGTGGCTGTAGTTCCAGCTAATAGAAGTCTGAGGTGGAAGGATCGCCTGAGCCCAGCTGGTTGTGGCTGCAGTGGTCGTGAGCATGCCACTGCACTCCAGCTTGGTAACAACAACAAAAAATGGAAAATCCATGAAGTCACCACTTAGTACAAGTAATAGAAGACTTCTTTAAAATATTCACCTCATTCCCCCCACGTTTATTATTTTCTTACATTTGAGGCTTATAATTAATCTATTTTTATTAAATTTTTGTTCTCCATAGATACCACATGTAGGTAGTGTATTATTGAAATTCATAAAGAAAACATGGAATTATATACACTCATCTGGAACCTACATCTACATTATGTTTTTAAGCTCTATAAATAATAATTCTGCATGCAATTTACCTTAACATGTATGCAATTCATTTAGATATTCATTTTTCTGATAAATAGCAAAATATAAAAAAGAAAACAAACGAGTTTTTTGATTAATTTATTTTTGTTACATGGTATACTTAGTGTTTTCTAAACTTCTTCTAGGTATTTTGCTCTGTGAAAAGTGTAGGTAAATAGTTCATTGATTATATTGAAAAAATATTTTTTATTTTTTATTATATTTATTTTTAAGTTGGAGTCTCACTCTGTCATCC
>NW_007070373.1:0-819 GCF_000164805.1 Carlito syrichta
TTCAAGTAGCCAGAATTACAGGCGCGCACTACCAAGCCTGTCTGATTTTTTTATTTATTGTAGAGATGAGGTCTCGCCAAGTTGCCCAGGCGGGTCTCGAACCCGTGGGCTCAGGCAATCCACTCACCTCAGCCTCCCAAGGCACGGGATTACAGGCTGAGCCACCGAGCTCGGCTGATAATGCTTTTTCATTGGGAGTTGGGGATGAGAGATGCAGCAGAGTTCACTCTTCTGTGGAATAGGGCAAGGGGAACATTAAAGTGAGCGTAGAACCCAAGTGAACTCCAGGACAAAGGCTTGGGACAGACAGAGGATGGGAGAGGAGAGAAGGAAGGCTACATGGACAGAGTTAGAAAGAGGACTTTTCTTAATGTTACATTGGAAGAGTAGAAGCACTTCAGGGCATCAGTCATGCATGTGAGATATACTGACAGCAAGAGAAATGACATGGAAGATTTGAAAGAAGTTGGGAGTGTTATAAATTTACACTCCTTGGTGTTTTCATGAAAGACTGTAAATTGAGATTTACAGTGATTTTCAGCGATTTTGGTTGCTGGAGTACAACAGATACTAAAGTTTGGTTTGCTCAACACTTCCATTTCCAGCTCTATTACAGAAAGTTTAACCACATAATTTATCATCCCGAGGCACTGGAGGCTAAAAGGAACCCTACGAATGATTTTGTGTGTTCCCAGTGTAAACCAGGACTACCGCATGCATATCAAGACATGATTTATTCTAATAAATACAATTTTAGTCAAAAATGCTTCTATAGCAGCTGGAAAGTGAGATACTCAAACCCTCTAACTCCATTGCATA
>NW_007070374.1:0-1186 GCF_000164805.1 Carlito syrichta
ATCAAAGGTATCCAAATAGGAAAAGAGGAAGTCAAGTTATCTCTCTTTGTAGATGACATGATTGTGTACATGGAAAACCCAAGAGAATCTGTCAAATCCCTCCTTGCACTGATAAAGGACTTTGGCAAAATCTCAGGGTATAAAATAAATGTGCAAAACACAATCACATTTCTTTACATTAACAATAAACAAACAAAAATCCAAATAAAAAGCACAATCCCATTCACAATAGCCACAAAAAAATGAAATACCTTGGCATCTTCCTGACAAGAGACGTGGAAGACCTTTACAATGAAAACTGCAAAAACATTGCTCAAATAAATCAAAGATGACAAAAACAAGTGGAAAATGTCCCATGTTCCACTTAGATTGGAAGAATCAACATTGTGAAGATGCCCATCTTACTTAAGACAATCTACAGATTTAATGCAATACCCATCAAGTTGCCAGTAACATTCCTCTCAGATCTAGAAAAAACAATACAGGAATTCATATGGAAACACAAATGACCAAGAATAGCCAGAAAAATCCTCAGCAAAAATAAAATAAACCAGGAGGTATCACATTACCAGACTTCAAACTTTACTATAATGCTACAATAATCAAAGCAGCTTGGTATTGGTACAGGAAAAGGCTATAGACCAATGGAATAGAATTGAGATTCCAGAAGCAAAACCTCAGTTTCTCAACCAACTCATCTTTGACAAAGCCTCTATCACCCACCACTGGGGAGAAGAGAACCTATTTAGTAAATGGTGCCGGGAAAACTGGCTGACCACATGCAGAAGATTCAAACAAGACCCCTATCTATCCCCATACACAAAAATTAACTCTAAATGGATCAGAGACCTAAATGTAAAACCTCAAATCATAAGAACTTTAGAAAATGCAAAACACACCCTTATGAAAGTTGGAACAGGCATCCAATTCCTGAGCAAAACCCACAACACATGGGCTGTAAGAGATAAGATAGACAAGTGGGACCTCATTAAACTGACAAGCTTCTGCAAAGCCAAAGAAACAATCAAAAGAGCAGGGAGGCAGCCCACGCACTGAGAAAAAGTATTTTCCAACTCTATGTCTGACAAAAGCCTAACATCTAGGATCTACAATGAACTCAAACATACTGTAAAGAAAAAACAAGCTGGTCTCGGTGGCTCAGCCTGTAATCCCAGGCCTTTGCGAG
>NW_007070375.1:0-871 GCF_000164805.1 Carlito syrichta
CTCACCTAGTTATAACAACTAGTTTGAATGAATCACAGAATTCAGTAAGATAACAAAATGAAATCTCATTCAGCTCACTTTTTTTCCCTCCTAGTTCAAGGGCCCTGTCTGTGCCAAGTATCTAGAGTGAAGAAAAGACCTGAAATGTGGTCATTTAAGTCCATTTGGAAACAAACTTCCACATGTGCCTGTTTTGAGGATGAATCTATCTTCCGCTGATTTACTGTTGTTAGCTTCTCCAGTCTTTTGCAAGAAATCCATAAGGAGTGATGTCATGTGCAAGTCTTCTATAATTTCACACCATCTTATCTGTCATGATTACTCAATGGACATGTCCTGATTCTATTCAATAGCTTTGATTGCTGGCCATCCACACACAATAAAATACTGTATAGAATCAATGAATTATTACTTATGTTTCAAGTCCTAACTCAAATCCCATCAGATTATGTGACCTCTTTTTCCATTACTTCACTCAGATGTGACCATAGATGTTGTGGCCCTAGAATTTATAGGGAGTGTTCCAAGTCAAACTGGTCAGAATTCTAGGTCACTCTACCTTCTAGATGATAAAAGAGACAGGGACATCAAGCATTAGAGGTCTAAACCTTGCATATCTGCTTCAACCAGGGTGGAAACCTTTAATTTATTTATTTGTTTAACAGATGCTTATGTGTACCTACTGCAGCTTTCAAACATTTGATGAATTCAAAATAAACAAATTCAAACAAACACTTTCTCCCTAGGCTAAATATAAACGTCAAAAAGTGATTCTTTCCCAAGTCCCCTCGATTCCCACACTACTTTGTTGCAATGAAGTATATAAATAATATGCTGTTACATTAATTAATATGCTTGATATTATAAAAAA
>NW_007070376.1:0-812 GCF_000164805.1 Carlito syrichta
CTGCAAAGCCTTATATCCAAATATGGAGACATGATGGTATACTAGAGGTGGAAACTTCAACACATGAGCTTGGAGGGGTGCAAATCAAACCATGGCACCATCCATGACCATCCATGGCCACCCATGACCACCTGTATTCTGTCCACCCAGGCAACACCAGAGCTCACTCACTGGACCTACATTCATTGCTAACACTGCAATGTGTCCTTTATTTTGGGCCAAAAGTTCATAGAAGCTCTGGAGTTTCTCCTCTTCACTGTTAAACAAAAATGAAAATATGTCACATGTAGAATGATCTGTATCTATATATGATACAGATATACTGTATGCTAAAGCTTTTCAATTTTGCTTATTATAAAGTTAAATTTGCCACCTTGATACAGTTTATTCATCTATAAAATTAAAACTTGAGTTTGTCTGACTTTATATACACACTAGATAAGAAGAGTCTCACATTTGAAGAAAGTACATTTGAGACAACCAGTACATTTGAGACAACCCTGGGTCCCAAGTGACACCCCCTTTCTCCCCATTGATTCTCTGGTGGTCAATAAACTGGATGAATACTTTTGTAAGCAAAGGAGGCAGCATGTTGCTCCTGCTGTATGCAGTAGGTGTGCCAACCCCACCATCTTGACATCATTTCTGGCATGCATGTTTCAAGGCTGTCAGTCAAGCCCCATATTCTAGGTTTTGTAAGAGAGGAAACCCACAGTGGTTCAACCCATCATGCAAATGTACGTGGGTCCCAAGGCTTATATGTATGCATTGGGTATGGCCAAGAAACAGTTGCCATGAAGCCAGACATGTGA
>NW_007070377.1:0-751 GCF_000164805.1 Carlito syrichta
CTTCCTGGGCTGAACCACTGAAAGCCTCACATGTATTGATTTATGGATTTTTGTGACTTCTGCCTCCGTAAACTGTGTATTATCAAACTGCAACTCAACCACTCCGGATTCATACTCTCAACACTTCTGGAGCTATATCCCAGGCCTGGTCACTAGCATTTGGCCAGAATAAACCATCTTAAAATATTTTACAGAGTTTGGCATCTTTCATCAGCAAATTGGCATATGGCAGTGAGTGTCTGGCAGTCTTCAAACCAAACTTTTTATCAGATGATGCAGATGTTATTTTAAAACATTGATTGGTGACACCTGGGCTGGGTTCCAGTTTGTGAAAGCAGACCGTGACTAGGTATATGGAGAAACTGTAACATACAAATAATGCCATCATGCAATTACTCAGGAATAAGAGAGTAATTTCATGGATGATTATGTTTTGAAATTGGTACACCATCCCCTACAGATCATGGGACTCTTAGCAGCCTCAGTAATGGCTCTGCACAGGTCATAAACAGACACCTAAATACTCAGTCGAGATATAAGTCCTAATTGTCACATGAGAGAGCAATTAAATAGCTATTTGTCCCATATCAATCAGTCATTATCCATTCTCCAAAGTCCTGCTATACTTTTAACAAAATGTAGCCATCTCCTCTTCTGCAGGGGCACAAATACCTGCCCCCCCCAGGCCAAACGCCATGTGGATGGGGCAGGTGCATTGCTGAGGGTCCTTGTCCATGGTATCTATGGGGTC
>NW_007070378.1:0-794 GCF_000164805.1 Carlito syrichta
TCCATATCCCCTTCCGCTGTCAGACCTCATCAGAAGGCTTTGTGACCATAAAAAGAACAGGACTTCACCAGCTCGAAACAGCCACTTGAACAGACACCATCTTGCTGTCCCCACGAAAAGCTCCTGTCATCTTCCACCAGAGACTCTGCCCATATTCTTGCAAGATGTGGATGTGCCATCCAAGCCGGCACGGGAAAACTCCTCCTCACCTTGGCTCTCCCTAACCTGGTTCGCTAACCCTTTCTCCTTTCCATTTTCTGTTGACATCCCACGTTACTTTGACATGGAATGTTTAATCTGTGATTTTTATATATTGGTTAAGTGCACTACTATCTACTGTGTGTGATATTGGCTGGACTGGAGGAGTGGCTTGAGCCTGCCTGCCTGACGCTCTTACTACCTGGTAAAAGGGAAGTACGAAGTAGCGTTGTCTCCTCGGGAACACCGTGTAGCTTGTGGCTTTTAAGATCACACCAGCCTCGGTAAAATTCTGACATTTTGGAACACTACAAATATGGGTGTACCTGGTCTGACCTCGTGCCACTCAGGATATAGAATGTAGAAGTAATTATTTTTAGAGTGGTCATCTCACTCTGTCGTTCAGGTTGAGTGCGGTGGCACAATCTCAACTCACCACCACCTCTACCTCATGGGCTCAGGTGACCCTTCCGCCTCGGCACCTCAGCCTCCCAAGTATCTGGGACTACAGGCATGTATCACCCCATGCCTGAATATTTATTTATTTTATTTTTTGTAAGACAAGTTTTTGCTATCGAAAGGGTGTAAGTCGAAGT
>NW_007070379.1:0-781 GCF_000164805.1 Carlito syrichta
TCGGATTTCTCTACACAAGCTTGCTTTGTACTTAAGATATTCGGTGATAATTTGGAGTTATCTTTGGAAAGAGGCATATTTCAACTAAAATGCACATGCAATAATGGATACAAACTAAAAATTTATGCCCTTTTGAGTTGAATTGGCAGGCTGGAAGTATCTCTGTGGGTGCATAGATGTTGTAAGGGACCATGTTGCACAAAGCCAAGGGTCCGTGCTGCATCAAGCCATAGAGATATAATCCCAATAAGCAATGGTTCACTCGGATAATATGTGAATTCATGCTGTTTACCAGAAAAGCTGGGCCAGGGTCAGCAAGAGAATGGTATCAATACAGCTTGTCTATGATGAGCTCCAAGCTGTGAGGCTCAGGAGTCGGTGTGTGGGTAGATTTTCCAAAGTGGAAGGGCTTTGGCTGGCCCTGGAAACAGAGCTGAGTCCCCCTTGGTAACCAGCATTCATCTCAGGACCCAAGATGGACTCTCAGAGATAATTCCCTACAAAGCTGTGATGTGAAGGGCTGCACTAGTAACTGCAAATTTGGACACATTGTGCCAGTAGGGTTGTAGAGTGCTAGTAACATGCTAGAGGAGGGTCAGAGTATCCATTCAGAAACCAAGAACATAGAACATACATGTGTGACTTCTCATGATGCCTGAGCTGCTGAAATCCAGGGCACTTTGAACCTACACGATGGAACTTTTATTCTCACATTAACATCAAGAACTAGCAAACATGCTAGTGTAACATACAAGAGAACTAGCATGTCAATATTGTCTAA
>NW_007070380.1:0-1030 GCF_000164805.1 Carlito syrichta
TAGGGAAAAAAAACTCTGGGATTCTAAACTAGCTGAGCATCCAGACCTGAATCCCTGTGGAGAACCCTAAGTTCTGTTGAAATCTTAACTCTTTGAAAGACACTGGCATTTTTACCAAATTTTGCAACCAAAATTCTCAAAGAAATGAAGAATGAAGAACCAGAACACTTAGAAGAACTCTGTGGGAAAAATTAATTTTGTGCCAACATTGAGTTTACTATGCATATTTTAGAGAGACGTAGACTTTGATAGTAGAATGGGTAATTTTATATGTGAGCTTAACTGGGCGAAAGAATGCCCAGATAGCTGATAAACATTATTTCTGAATGTGTCTGTGAGGGAGTTTTCAGAAGAGATTCACATTCAAATAAGTAGACTGAGTAAAGAAAATCCTTCCTCACCAATATGGGCACACATCATCCAATTTTTTGAGGGTCCACACAGAACAAAAAGGCATAGAAAGTATGATCTCTCTATCTCTCTCTCTCTCTCTCCCCCACTTCAGCTGGCACAGCTCTCGCCTCTTCCTGTCTCTAACATCCGAAGTCATAGTTGTTGGGTCTGTGGGACTTACATAATTGGCTCTTCTGGTTCTTAGGCTTTCAGACTTGGACTAAATTGCAACACTGACTTTCCTGGTTCTCCAGCTTGCAGATGGCAATGGTTGGGGTTGGATTTCTCAACCTCCATAATCATGTAGCCAATTTACATAATAAATCTCTCTCTCTTTCTCTCAGGGGCCCTGACTAATACAGACATCTAAACAAAACATCACAAACACTGTATTGGAAACTTAGAAAATATGCTACTTTGAGGAATTAAATTGCCCTTGCAAAAGTGTTCATTATCTTAATTAAAATAATAGACATAATCTCTATTTATAGAAAAAAGATAAGTCTTGGAGAAAAAAGAATGGAGAAATTCGTTTATTATTCATATGCATTATATATCTATAGAGAGAGAATGCCTTCTCTCTTTGTATGAATCAGTTTTGCATTTCTATAAAGGAATACCTCAGCCTGGGTAATTT
>NW_007070381.1:0-654 GCF_000164805.1 Carlito syrichta
CTGTATATCTGTTATCCCTCTCGCACTTCTCTCTTTTGCTCATTTTGACTTATGGTTTTATCATTGTAACTGTTGGTTTAGATCACATTTGTTGTTTACCTTCTGACTTACACTGTTTCTCGATTTTATTGCCCTGTCTCTGTGTTGCTTCAGTACTCTTTAGTACTATGTAGTTATCAGTACTCTTTCTTATGTGTCTTTCTTCACCTCTTCCCAGCCCTGTGTCTCATTCTCACCTGATAGTTGGTATGTATATCTGTTTTCCCTCTCGCGCTTCTCTCTTTCTAACTCCCTATTGACCCACCCTTCCTCCATTATTTTCCTCTTCTATATGCCCCCTTTTTAAATCTAGGGACCAAGACTGCAAACTGCTGATTATACTGACTGTAAAAGCATAGGGAAAAGTGAACAAAACCAGAAGACCCTCATAAGGAAGAACAGGTCATTGCAGAAGAGAAATAAAAGCAACCCCACCTTCCCTCAAAAACATAATTGAAGAGGGGGAGGGAAAGGGGTAGAGAGAGAAAAATCTACAGATATGAATAAAAACCACAAGAAGAGTATGGGTCTCTCCCAGACGTCTGTGAGAGCAGACGCTGAGAAAACTGACTTTGGAATACAACAATGAGACGTCCCCAAAATGAAGGGTCTCAA
>NW_007070382.1:0-537 GCF_000164805.1 Carlito syrichta
AAATAAAACAAAGCAGGTGGTATCACAATTCCAGCCTTCAAACTTTACTATAAAGGTTACAATCATCAAAACAGCTTGGTATTGGTACAGGAACAAACATATAGATCAATGGAACAGAATTGAAATTCCAGAAGCAAAACCTCAATTTCTCAACCAACTCTTCTTCGACAAAGACCCCACCACCTACCAAAGGGGAGAGGAGAACCTATTCAGCAAATGGTGCTGGGAAATTTGGCTGACCACATGCAGAAGATTGAAACAGGACCCCTATCTATCCCCATGCACAAAGGTTAACTCCAAATGGATCAGAGACCTAAAAGTAAAATCTCAAACCATAAGAACCTTAAAAAAGGAAGAAAATACTCTCATGGAAATCGGAACTGGCATCCAATTCCTGTACAAAACCCGAAACCCACAGGACTTAAGAGAGAAGATAGACAAATCGGACCTTATTAAACTGACAAGCTTCTGCAAAGCCAAAGAAACCATTAAGAGAGCAGGGAGACAGCCTACAGACTGGGAAAAAGTATTGCCAAG
>NW_007070382.1:1699-3104 GCF_000164805.1 Carlito syrichta
CCTCCCCACATGTTTTGAAGCTATTTAGCATGTGGATATTTCGAATCAGTCAATTCAGGACTTCAGCAACATTCTGGACCTCTTGATAATTGTAAATGGGTATCTGGCACTACAAGTCCGTTTGGTTCCTCGGGACAACTAAGACCAGATTTCAGGACCAAAAGATTCATCTTGCCATATTTTGGTGTAACTCTGGTCTTAAGATGAACCTTGTAATTCGTAAACTTCCGTTTGTCCTTTTATTTTGAGAGAGGCCAGGGTTTTGCAGTTGCCAAAAGTTTAGTAAGTATTTTTAAAGGCAACCAGGAATCATGGATTCCCCGTCCCTAGGAAATTTCTGGGCATCTGTCTTTCTGTATACAGAGTTTTGGAATCCACATCAACAGGGAAAGTCAGGGCATCTTGCTGAGAACGAAAAGGGAATCCAGGTTCTTGGAGTTCCCATTTGTCGAAGTCTACAGGGCCTCTTGTAACGTTTAATGAGGAATCTGGGATTCTAGGTACCCACATTGTTAGGGTGTCTTGTACAAGGGAACCAGGAGTCTTGGATTCCAATTCCACAGGAAACTTCTGGGATTCTTTCTATTGATATCCAAACAACTCGAATTCTACATCACCAGGAAATGTCTCGGGGTCTTGCTGAGAATGAAGCAGGAATCCGGGTAATCGGAGTCCCCATATACAGGAAACTGCACTGCCTCTTGCTATGGATGAATAAGGAATCTGAGTTACATGAGTCCTCAATCCCGAAAATCTACAGGACGTCTTCCTAGGGGCTAAATAAGAATCAGGGCTTTGAATTCCCTTCATGTTTTAGAGCTATTTGTTATGTGGATATTATGAATCAATCATTCCTAGACTCCAGTGACACTCTGGTACTCTTGAGAGTTGTGGACGAGAAGGTGGGACTACTTGTCCATTTAGATATTCGGAACCTCTGATGTCAGATTCCAGGACACAAGTAATCCTATTGGATTTTTTTGTATGTAAGCCCTGACGTCAGTGTTACCTCGTACTCTAGAAACTTCTGGTGGTTCCACTGCATGGAATTAGGACTTTGGATTTAGGTGTTCATATTTATTAGGAGGTATTTTTGGAGGGAATCAGGAATCTTAGATTTCATGTCCCCAGGCATGTCTTGTCATCATTCTATGGGTATACAATAGTCTGGACTTTCAGGTCAACAGGAGACATGTCGTCATTTTGCTTAGAACGAAATAGGAATCTGGGTCACTGTGTCCTTTGAAAGTTTCTAAACGTGTTACCAAAGAGGAACCAAGAAACTCGGTTTCCATGTAACTTGAAAACATCTGGACAATTGCTAACTTATCCCTGGGTTAAGGCAGTGCTCATACCTAGGATCCACAGGGACATTAGCTAAATGCTAATCTGAAATCTGGGTGTC
>NW_007070383.1:0-990 GCF_000164805.1 Carlito syrichta
AAATAAGTACACATGTAGGTAAATATAAACAAAAAGTAAACAGACATTGTCTTTTTATAATCATGAATAATGATGAAGATGATAATGTCAAATTTGTGAGATAAAAAGGACAGAACTAAAATGCTGGAAAATAAGAACACATATGTTGGGAGGCAGTGATTGAAAATAAAGTATTGTAAGGCCCTTGTTCTGTTCAAGGGTGGGTGAATTTAAGATATTGAATAACTTTAGACTGTGTTATGCTAAGTATTTCCGGTAAGATTTTAAGGGTAGCCATTATAATAACAAAAATAGAATGTATAACTTTTAAGCAAATAGAGAAGAAATGGAATATACTGTGAAATGTTAGTAAAAAAAAAATTAGAGGTCTGCCAGCTTTGCTATAATAAATAGACAAAAAAGATTTGCAATTAACATAATGCTTATGAGTGATTGGTACTCCTGAAAGTTAGTTTTAAATCATTTGAACAGCATGTAGCAAATTTTTTCTTTTTTTCCTTTTCAGTGTCCATTCCCTCTTTTTTTTTTTTTTTCATTAATCAGTAGTTTTTATTATGGTTTTGTGGGGTACAGTTAAGGGTAGGTGTACAATGACGTTTCATTCAGGCACCCTGTAAATAAAAAGTGTTTTCCCATCCCCCGACAGATATTTGCTACTGTTAATCCCATCCCCCTCCCCCCCATAGTTTCCCAGTACCATCCGTCATTTTCTCATAGTATTGCATTGGATGTTCAAGGTCCATTATATGAGTGAGAACATGTGATATTCGGATTTTTGTTTTTGTGAGAGGTCACTCAGTATTATAGACTCTAGTTCCATCCAGGTTGCAGCGAAATTCATGATTTTGTTCTTTTTTATGGCTGCGTAGTATTCCATCGTATATATGTACCACATTTTTTTAATCCAGTCCTCTTTTGATGGGCAGCATGGTTGTTTCCAGGTTCTTGCTATTGTGAACAATGCTGCGATAAACATACGTGTGCAGGTAT
>NW_007070384.1:0-832 GCF_000164805.1 Carlito syrichta
ATTCTCCCCATCCACACATAATGCTCTCCTGCTCGTGACTGTGGAGCACTTGTGTCACTCATTGCGGCACTATGTCTTGCAGATTTCTCTCCGTGAAACACGGAGGTTTCACGCTCGTACGCCAAGGCCCTCTATGGAAAGGAACACAAATCAAGGGGAAAGAGTGAGAATGAGGTATTACAGCAGGCGGCAATGAAGAATAATAGTCACAGCAAAGAGGTGACACTGCAGCACACATTGGGCAGAGACTTAAGCCAGGAAGGTGCCCGTGCACCCCAGGCCTAAGAAAGGCCACTCCCACCAGCAATCCACAGTCTCATTGCCTTCCCTGACAGGAGAAGGTGTCAAGAAAGAGCAATTCAGAATTCCCCCGGGTCACACATAATGCCTTCCCACAAGTAACTGTGAATGAGTCAGATCCCTCATTGTGGCACAGGGGAGATGAGCATTCCCGCATGGGAGAGGTTGACAAGCCGCACGCCAAAGCAGTCACCCTGTAGAGCGTAAGATACACGAAAGGGAACAAGTGGGAAGGAGGAATGACAGCACGCACACTCAGTGCCAGAACCTCACAGTGCAGCACACTTCTCACACAGCACTTTCCAAGGGAGACGGACATTCAAAACAAGCACCACCAAGGCAGTCAGCTCTTTTCCGTCAATGCGTTTGGCAGAGCAATTGTGTATCCTCCCACACAAAAATTTGAAAGGGAGAAACATTTCAGAATGCACCCAGGGAATTCACCAAGTAATGCCTTCTTGCTCCACTGGGGGTTCCCATCGCCCCCTGGGTGGCAGCGTAGAGCTGCACATGGGCCAAAGCGTGTCCCATG
>NW_007070385.1:0-613 GCF_000164805.1 Carlito syrichta
GAAAGGAGGAGTTGTGATCCCAATTTCAGGCAAAATGCCATTTAAGCTATCAAAAATTTAAAAAGATACAGAGGGCCACTACATAATGATAAAAGGTTCACTCCATCAACAAGAAATATCTATCTTAAACATATATGCACCCAACATAGGTGCGCCAACTTTCATAAAGCAACTTCTAGGAAAACTAAAGAAAGATATCGACTCTAACACCATCATAAGTGGGGACTTTAATACCCCACTCACAACCCTCGACAGATCATTGGGACAAAAAATCAGCAATGAGATTCGGAACCTCAATGTGACTCTGGACTAAATGAACTTAATTTATACCTACAGAACTCTCCATCCAAAGACCAGAGAATACACATTCTACTCATCACCGCACAGGACATATTCCAAGATTGACCACATTATCGGCCATAAATCAATCATAAGCAAATTTAAAAAGACCAAAATTCTACCATGCACCTTCTCAGACCACAGTGGAATAAAAATAATCATTAACACCAACAAGGTCCCCCCAAAACCCACAAAGACATGGTCACTAAACAGCATGATGCTAAACAACTCCTGGATCAAAGATGAATCAAACAGAGATCAAAGATACCTGGAA
>NW_007070386.1:0-745 GCF_000164805.1 Carlito syrichta
CTGACCTACACTGTCTCTCGATTTTATTGACCTGTCTGTGTAGCTATCAGTACTCCTTAGGCAATCTTTCTTACGTGTCTTTCTTCACTTCTTCCCGATCCTGTGACTGTTTTTCACTGATAGCTGGTATGTATATCTGTTATCCCTCTCACACTTCTCTCTTTCGCTCATTTTGACTTATGATTTTATCATTGTAACTGTTGGTTTAGATCACGTTTGTTATTTACCTTCTGACTTACACTGTTTCTCGATTTTATTGCCCTGTCTCTGTGTTGCTTCAGTACTCTTTAGTACTATGTAGCTATCAGTACTCTTTCTTACGTGTCTTTCTTCACCTCTTCCCAGCCCTGTGTCTCGTTCTCACCTGATAGATGGTATGTATATCTGTTTTCCCTCTCGCACTTCTCTTTCTAACTCCCTATTGACCCCCGTTCCTCCATTATTTTCCTCTTCTATATGCCCCCTTTTTAAATCTAGGGACCAAAACTGCAAATTGCTGAATAGACAGACTGTAAAGCAGAGGGAAAAGTGAACAAAACCAGAAGAACCTCATAAGGAAGAACAGGTCATTGCAGAAGAGAAATAAAAGCAACCCCACCTTCCCTCAAAAACAGAATTGAAGAGGGGGAGGGAAAGGGGTAAAGGGAGAAAAATCTACAGAAATGAAGAAAAACCAAAAGAAGAGTATGGGGCTCTTCCAGACGCCTGGGGAGCGCAGACCCTGAGAAAATTGACTTTGGAATAC
>NW_007070387.1:0-1101 GCF_000164805.1 Carlito syrichta
GTGGAAACTGACAGACTCAGAAAAATGAGCACGGAAGGAGGGTGGGTGTTGCTCCCTCCCATGGGTCCCTTCATCCTCTGGTTGCTCCAATGGCATCAAAGATGGGTTCCTGGTTGCTGGGGGAGCTGACAAGCTTCCCTGAGTGCTCAGCCTATTTCGTTCCCAGGGGGCAGGTGAGGCAGCAGCTCCAAAATGGAACTCTGTGCAAACTTGTGATGATAGAGACAGTTCAATGCTGTAAGATTATGGCAGGCAAGTAAAGAGTTAAATAAGGATGGGCGCTGTGTTCATGCCTATAATCCCAGCACTCTGGGAGGCAGAGTTGAGAAGATTGCCTGAGCCCACAGGTTCAAGACCAGCTTAGGCAACTTGGTGAAACCTCATTTTTCTTAAATAAATAAATAAAAATAAAATAAAATATCTAAGAAAAATTAAAAAGTATTAAATAAAATGACCAGAATCTTTGAAAACCTTAGAGGAGATGCTGATTTAAGAGGTAGGTGGTAAAATTATGTACCATCTTCACTAAGTTGCAGAAAGGAAGGGAATTCCAGCCCCTGGAGCTCAGGTGTGGGATGGACCAGAGCCCAGAAGGCATCAGTCAGACTGTCTCACGTCAAGACACAAAAACTAAGGAGCTGCAGGGTGTTCCCTCCCTGCCCTCTCCTCAAGAAGCCCCAGCCTGTGTTCAGCAGGTAGTGTGTAAAGCCTACAGTTTGGAGCTAAAACTTGGAGCAAGAGCTTCAAGCCCCAGGTGCTAGACCCTGGAGTGGGTTGAATGATGACCCCATAACAAACATCTACATCCTAACACCTGAAACTTTTGAATGTAACTGTATTTGAAGAAAGGATCTTTGCAGATGTAACACATTTGAGACTTTCAGCATGGACTTTCTTGAATAATAGATTCTCCAGATGGACCCTAAATCCAATGGCAAGTGTCCTTATGAGAAACAGAAAAGGGAAGACAAAGACACACACACACACACACACACACACACACACACACACACACACACACACACGAATGCCACGTGAGGAGAACACAGATATTATATTGATGCAGCCACAAGCCCAGGCACCTAGGGTCACCAGAGCCTG
>NW_007070388.1:0-915 GCF_000164805.1 Carlito syrichta
ACTTAGGGTTTTCATTTAAGTTCGGATTACATTTTTTAAATGGAAGCTAATTTTTTTTTGAAGTTAGAAATAATGTTATTTCGGATCTAAACGGGTTTTCCTGGATACAGTCTAGCACTCTAAAACAAAATGGAATAATATTAAAATATGCATAGAAATAATTCATAGGTCAAATTCAATAGTCATGTCAGAATAAAAACGTATGTTAACATAAAATTGTTTATGAATCTTGATAGATCATTACCCGTAGAAACTAAAGTAGAATACATTTTAAAATCAAAATTTAACATTAAATCAGAAATTTGTTTAATTTGGAAATTATAATAGTTATAGAATAGAGATTGCCACGGTTTTTAAAACTATAGTTTTGTAAATTTTTCTACTTTAAAACCAGAAATAAGTGAAAGCAAGGAAGTGATCACTCATTTCTGTAATTTATAATCTTACCTTTTTAAAACAGGATATCATGCTTATTATGGTCCAGGGACCATACTTAAATATTTTAAAATAGCAACTGATTTCAATTTTCATAAAACCTAAAATAGCAATCACAAAGGTAAGAAGAGCTAGCACCTCATCTAAGCCACTTTGGCTTTCCAGGTAAAATCTGCAGTCCTGCTTCCAAACTTTCCCATGGATGGCAGTCCTGAACTGTGACCCAAAGTCTCATCACCATCCTCACCTGAAAAGCACCGTGAGAAACACTGGTTAAAAAAACAATTTCTTCACTAAGTCTCTCCGAAACACATTGTTTATTTGCTTCAGTAAGCCTCTAAAGATGTTTTGTGGCTTTACAAGTTCCAAGTTTGAAGTTGAAATTCTTAGGAGGTACATTATGTGCAAGTTTGACATTTAAATGTATGGGGCTACCATGCTTTTGTAAAACACTTTATATTACATAAAGGGGGGGAAAGG
>NW_007070389.1:0-729 GCF_000164805.1 Carlito syrichta
CGTGATGAGGAGCAGTTGTTCTCTAGTACCTCCTCTCAAGAGAGCCCCAAGAGTGGCAGACAATCCTGCACTAGTTTTTCCTTTTTTTAAGTGTTAAAAACAGTTTGTCAAGAAATTATTCTTACTTTTCTTCAAGGCCAAGAGTCAAAGGGCTAATATCTAATGGTGAGTTTTCTTTCCCCTCAAATTTGTAGTGTTTTTGATAGTGTCTATTTTATTTATTATTTTAGTCAATTCCTTGCCCTACACACAAACATTCGTTACTGGACTACAAATGTCTGCAAATTTCATCCTATGAAGGACAAGTTGAGGAGGTTGTTCATTAACATCACCGCCAATGGTCCCAGGAGCATCATTCTAAGATTCAGCTGCTCTTCTATCTCCTTAAATCTGTAGTTATGGGAGGAATGTCTCTTATTCTGAATGAACAAATTCTAACAGAAATTCTTGATTTATTTCTATTATTATCTATTTTTCCTTCCCAGAAATCCGCTCTTTAACCATCAAAATGGGCAAGAGAATAGGCCTAAGTATCTATTTACATGGGATTTTTTTTTCTCATTATTATCTTAATAAATATACTTGAGCTTATAGCCTGTGAAGCTGCAAAACTTAGTCATTCTAGAAATCTTCCTTCTACTCATGCTTTGAAAAAATATTTCCTCAACTCCTCTCCAGCAAACAAAAAGTTCTTGCTGTCAAGAAAATTGAGAGAGATGGTGCACTCAA
>NW_007070390.1:0-764 GCF_000164805.1 Carlito syrichta
CCACTTAAGAATCATTTGTGGACCAGGCTCAGTGGCTCAGCCTGTAATCTCAGCACTTTGGGAGGCCGAGGCGAGTGGATTGCCTGAGTCCGAGGGTTTGAGACACACCCAGGCATCTTGGCGAGAACTCGCCTCTGTAATAAATCAAAAATTAGACGGGCATGGTAGGACGGGCCCGTAGTTCCGGTTACTTGGAAGGCGGAGGCGGAAAGAACGCTGGACCCAAAAGGTCAAGGCTGTGATGGCTGAGAGCATACCACTGAATCCAGTCTGGGTGACGGAGTGAGAATCCAACTCAAAAAATAAAAAAAAGAAGAAGAAGAATCATTTATGTTGTAATGAGCATTATTAGTTCCTTTTTTCCTTAACTGCTGAGTACTATTTTATCATATGATACAGGTTGGATTCAGTGACTTATGCCTATAACTCCAATATTATGGGAGTTTTATCTAGGAGAATTGTTGGAGGCCAAAAGATTGAGACCAGCCTGATAAGCATAGCAAGATCCCATGCCTGGAACACACTGGCACCTCTAGCTGTTCAGGAAGATGAGAAAGGAGGATCATTGAGCCCAAGAATCGAGAATGAAACCACGTCTGCAAGCCAGCCTGGGCAACAAAATGAGACCCTGTGTATAAAACACAAAATATGTTGATCCATAGGAGATAAACCTTGAATTAGAAAACTTGAATCTCTTGTAATGGACAGTAAGCCCATCTGCTCTGCCCTAGCGTGAGACATTTTAAAAAATTTACCAGACATTC
>NW_007070391.1:0-763 GCF_000164805.1 Carlito syrichta
TATAACCTAGGATCCTTGTATTAAGCCTGTAAAAGTGTTTCTCGTTTCCTACTCACTTTCAAAAACATCATCTCCTCTAAAAAAAAAAAAGAGAAATGAGAATAACTTCAGCGAGGACCTGTAACAGTGCTGCTTTTTGTTAATAAAGTACCTTCTATATCAATCCATCTAGTGTAATTTCTTAAGGTAACAGTCAGGTCCAAGGAAATCTTAAATCATCCAACTATTCCTCAATCAGAAAAGAATTTGCAGGTAGTTACAATCAACTACAATAGCAAACTCTAATATATATCTATTATTTTGCATCTAGATCAATTTTAATCAATTATTAAATAATGAAAACAGAAAACATTTTAAATACAAACACTGACCTTGTTTCTTTTAACCCTTCTTTCTGAAATACTTCCAATATCTGCTTTGTTGTCACTGATAAGTTGTGGTATTTCACTAGTGCCTAAAAAATAGGCATAAGTATCCTAGATTATTGTATGGAAGCATACAAAATGAAAATGCATGTGAATCATGCAATTTTTTTTAGTTTTACTGGAGAAAGGGCTTTTATGTCAATATATGATCATATCACATAGCTAAGGGGTCCAAAGGGAAAGTGCAGTTTGGATGGAAAGGTCATTTTAATTGGCTATTTCTGCAACATAATGGGGCCATTCTTCAAAAAAGTCACAAAGGCGTATACACCAAAACAGAAATGTGAAACCTAAAGACACCAAGTTTATATATATATATATATATAATTTCCTTTATG
>NW_007070392.1:0-806 GCF_000164805.1 Carlito syrichta
TCACGACTCTTTACTAAGCCCATCGCACAGGTGAGACAGCTGAAACATGGAGAGGGCTAGTACTTTGCAGAGATACCATGGTAGACATGGGGTGGCATTGTGGAACTGGACACAGAGACCACACTTTCAACCAATAGGCAACAGTACCTCATTGGGTGCCAGGAGGAAGTCAAGGTGACTGTTAGGACCCCTGAGCTCCAGTCTGGAGTGAACTGTTGATGATGCCAGTGAAGCTAAGCAGAGCTGCAGCTCCATGGAGCTCCCTAGTTATTTATTAAGAAGCAATCCCATCCTGTTGTAGCCAGGGAGAAAGTGATGGCCAGGGCAGACTGTGCACTCCGGTGGCTCTCTTTATCATGTCCCACTGTCTCTGAGACCCTCACATTCAGAGCACACCTATACACCCTTTTCTTTTCTGGTCATGTTTTCTCCATTGCCCATTCCTACACCTCCCAGAATGGTTCATATTTACTCAGCTATGGAGGGGAATTGAACTTAAAAGATGAGAATGATTTCCAGTTTCCCTGCACCACAGGCAACAAGCTTGGAGTAGATATTCTATCCTAATAATAAGTAAAAAGCTGAACAAACAGAAAATGGGCAACTCTTCTTAGATCCTTCAGAGAGTTGAGATTTCAGGGAAAACCACTGCTCCAGAACTTGAAGAGACAGACTGCAGAATGCAGATATCACAGCTTTCTGAAGCAGAAACCCAAGGATTGAAACCTCCACAGGAGCCAGCACTAAGGTAGGAAAACCTGAGCTCTAATTGATGAACTGCTGAAGGCACAGCATGGAAAACTTGC
>NW_007070393.1:0-799 GCF_000164805.1 Carlito syrichta
AGAGGGTCCCAGGTTAGGCCACAGCCCCTAGGCCATCTGCCTGCTCTCCGTGACCAGTCCAAGATCTGGGACATTTCATTGAGGCCTTCCTTTCCAGGAATTTTGGTGGGAATGCAGATAACAGAATCGCCGTGGGGGTTATGTTCTCATACCTCCTGTCCACCAGTCTTACTCTCTCCTTCCAGATGTGAGAAAACACTATTTCAGAACAAAATCCAGTAGATTTACCTAACTGGTGAAATAAGAAAGGTCTAGGAAGTTGCAGTTCTCTTCATGCTCATCCCTCCTGTTCCTTTTGTTTTAAACAATGGAGCCAAATTTCAAACAAACATGGAAAAGGTGCATAAAAGCTAATGGATTTATTTCAAATGGGCTTCAGGGTCAACTAAACTTGAAGTTGACTCTTAGCCATCTGTTTGTGTGTCTGGAGTTGCACCTGCTTTGAATTAGGATAATTTAATAATATCCAATCAGACTGAGAGAGTACAAATGGTTTTGTTAATTAGATGAAAAAGTTGCATTTTATGACACTTATCATATTATCCGTGGGTGGATGACTGTGGCTGTACTCTGTGTTAAGGCCTTATCTATTATCTGTTCTGCCTTTCGAAAATCTATCTTATTTCAGTTTCCATCATGCTGGGTTGTTTTTGCCCAGTCTCTGTGGCCTTCTAGATTGGATGCTTGCCTGCCTTCTGGATCGCAACTCTTGGGAGTCTTTGCCTGATGTTTTGTGAACATACACATATGCAATTCCGGATATCATTGAGCTTCTGCTACCTGGGTTTAATTATATTAA
>NW_007070394.1:0-570 GCF_000164805.1 Carlito syrichta
ATTCTCAGGTCCCAGTTATGAGTATGCTGTAGGAGGATAAAGAAGACTGTTTTTTGAGTCTTTAGAAGCAGCTTATGAGCTACTTGGCTTTAGCCAAAAGACTTTTCATTGTTAGAGCTTTCCGACTTATCCATGAAACTATTTCCTCATGATGGCGCTGTGACTCAAGAGGACTCTAACAGGCCTGTCTGACACCCGCCCATCAACTTGGAAAAAAATGCCATCAAACTCTCCTCCCTGTGATCCACCTTCAGTTTTTTTCTTCCTGAGCTCAACAAAGTTCCAGCTACTTGGAAGGCTTTTGTCTGAGCCCAGCAGTTGGAGGCTGCAGTGTTTGTGACTGTCTACTCTGTGCGACAGAATTAGACTCTGACTCTAACAATCAAACCCCAAAATAAGAAAAAACCCTAGAAAAATGAAAAATGTATAATGTTGGAAAAATCATGAAGAAACAGGCAATACGTATGTTTATACTGTTAGAAGTGTGTGTTAGACTTTACAATTGTGAAACACTTTGGGGTTAGCCTACAGTATAGAAACTGCCATCTTAAGAATACATTTGAGAGAAGT
>NW_007070395.1:0-783 GCF_000164805.1 Carlito syrichta
CCTGCACTGCACTGAGTGTTCAGCAGTTTTGTTTTGTTTTTTACCCAAAATGACCTTAATTCCAATTCACCTAATCTTGCCCTGAGTGATTTTTTTGTTTCCCCCAATGAAAAAGTCCTCAAAAGGAAACATTTTGCCAATTTGAAAGAGGTGAAACAAAAAGCAGCAGAAACACTAAAAGGCATCAAAATTGATGAGTTTAAAAACTGATTTGAGCAGTGGAAAAGTGTTTCACTAGGTGTATTGCATCAAATGGAGAGTACTTTGAAGGTGACTGAAATTTAAGCATGTAAGAATAAATGCACAATTTTAATAAATAAATTGCAGTTTTGGTGATCCTCTGTCATATGTCTTATATTTTGGTAAAGGAGAGAAAAGAAAGAATTATTTCCACAGATAATTTATTTGTGCACAACCAGCAGGCCCTATCTTAGTGCCCAGTAGGATTTAGAAAGGTGTCCTAGATGTGACTCCCTGGAAAAAGAAACTAAGATAGGAATTTGGGTGCATGCTGGGATGTGCTCTCAGGAGAAAGAGAAAGTAAAGCAAAGAAGGAAAAGAAGCTAGGCAAGATGTGATCTCATTTTGAGTTTAGCTTTTGTTAATCTCATTGGAGAGCTTTGGGGCATAAATTTTAACTGAGATGAGCCCACTTTGAGTCAAGAGGCCTAGGGTTTTGTATCCTTAAGTTAGCCAGTCAATGACTGTGGAGTGTCTTTGGCTGGGAGAGGAAAGTGTATTCTCTTATGTGATTTCTCTTTTGTCTGACACCATTTCTCCAGA
>NW_007070396.1:0-765 GCF_000164805.1 Carlito syrichta
CATGTGCATACATTATCTTTGCTTTCTGCTTCACATTCAAATTCTTCCATACAAACCATTTTGTCATGTATTCTTTTAGCACTACAAAAATAAGCGTGAAGTTGAAATCTGGAATGTAAAGCTCAATAGCAGGTCAAATCTTGAAAGTTTCAAATTTGCAAGTTTCAAGAGTAGCCATGCAAACAGTTGATACTTTCCAGGAAAACATGAGGCCTATAAGAGGAAAAGGCTGATGATGGAAGTTGGCCATCCTCTCATGAGCAAAGGAGAGGATGACAGAGGGGACCAGAAGTGGTCAGGGTAAGAAGAACCAAGAGAGTACAACGTGGGTTTAACTTCAATCCATGATGAAGTAGCTCTATTCACAAGGCTTCCCTAAACAGATTGCGACTTTGGTTCCTATCTGTGGTCATAGAAGCTGGTCACAGAAATACCAAACAGGCCTCAGGGTATAACTGCTGTTAAAAAAGGCCATTCTATATCCAAACACTCTGTTAAACTGCCTTTCTGGTGCTCTGGCTCCACCTTTTAGTATAGAAGTATACTTCTGATTGTTTTGCTTTAGGGGGAAAATGTTTTGTAACACTAGCAAAAAAAATTGAGATTACAAAACTGCAGTAAACTACTTATCAGATTGATACTGTGATAGTTTTCTCTGAGGACTCTTAATTTATTGACGTGGTACTTTTAGTTAAACATATTTCCACAGTGGTAAAAACTCAAGACCACACAGGACTTTTACCCTCTTCTTAGATAGATGTCTTT
>NW_007070397.1:0-673 GCF_000164805.1 Carlito syrichta
ATTCCCACCAGCTGCCCAGTAGAATCAAAAGACCAATTGCTTTGAAAGAAAAACCGGTGTTAGCCGGGCTCAGTGGCTCAGCCTGTAATCCCACGCTTTGGGAAGCTGAGGTGAGTGGATTGCCTGAGCCTACGGGTTCGCGACCTGCCTGGGCAAACTTGGCGAGACCTCATCTCTACAATAAATCAAAACTTAGCCAGGTGTGGTAGTGCATGCCTGTAGTTTCAGCTACTTGGAAGTCTGAGGCAGAAGAATCGCTGGAGCCCAGCAGGTTGAGGCTGCAGTGGCCAGGAGCGGCCACTGCACTCCAGTCTGGGCGACAGTGAGACTTCAACTCAAAAAAAAAAAAAAAAGAAAAGAAAAAGAAAAACTGGTGTTATCAAAGAACTGATTTACTCAAGCCATTAGATCAGGGATGCCAAAGACAGGCCAACAAATCATTTTGTATAACCTGCGAGCTAAGCTTGATTCTTACATGTTGAAAGATCTTGAAGAAGAAAAGGGAAGTGGAAACACAGAAAAAGGTGGAAGAGGAGTTATAAAAGGGATGTGGAGAAAGAGAGGGTGCTGCAGAATCCAGACATGGTCTGTAAGGTCAAAAATCAAAGAAATCTTGAAAATTGTTGCCGAAGTCTGAAGTAAAGCATCTGATGGTAAAGTAGATTTTTAACAA
>NW_007070398.1:0-789 GCF_000164805.1 Carlito syrichta
TTCTCTGTGTTGCTTCAGTACTCTTTAGTACCATGTAGCTATCAGTACTCTTTCTTACGTGTCTTTCTTCACCTCTTCCCAGCCCTGTGTCTCGTTCTTACCTGATAGATGGTATGTATATCTGTTTTCCCTCTCGCGCTTCTCTCTTTCTAACTCCCTATTGACCCCCCCTTCCTCCATTATTTTCCTCTTCTATATGCCCCCTTTTTAAATCTAGGGACCAAGACTGCAAACTGCTGAATAGACAGACTGTAAAGCAGAGGGAAAAGTGAACAAAACCAGAAGACCCTCATAAGGAAGAACAGGTCATTGCAGAAGAGAAATAAAAGCAACCCCACCTTCCCTCAAAAACAGAATTGAAGAGGGGGAGGGAAAGGGGTAAAGGGAGAAAAATCTACAGAAATGAAGAAAAACCAAAAGAAGAGTATGGGTCTCTCCCAGACGCCTGGGAGAGCAGACACTGAGAAAATTGACTTTGGAATACAAACAATGAAAAGTCCCCAGAATGAAGGGTCTCAAAATGCAAATGTAGATATCAAAATAATAATGGAGAGATTAAAAAGAATTGAGGAGACACAAGAAGAAACTAGGAAGGAGCTGATATCTGAGATAACAGTAATAAAGAATACTGTGAATGAAATAAATAACAAATTGATAAGCATGGAAAGCAGAAATACCCAAGCAGAAGAAAGAATCTCAGAGCTTGAGGGCCAAAATATAGAAATAACCCAAACTCTTAAAAACACAGAAAATAAGCTAAAAAAGACAGAACAAAACCTTCAAGAGATG
>NW_007070399.1:0-1090 GCF_000164805.1 Carlito syrichta
CCACAGCCTCGACCTGATGGGCTCCGGCGATCCTTCCACCTCAGCCTTCAGGTAGCCGGAACTACAGGCGCATGCTACCATGCCCGGCTCATTTTTGATTTATTGTAGAGATGAGGTCTCGCCAAGTTGCTCAGGTGCGTCTCGAACCCGCGGACTCAGGCATTCCACTCACCTCAGCCTCCCAAAGGTGCGGGATTACAGGCTGAACCACTGAGCCTGGTTTAATAACTACCTTTTAAGTACTGATTTATTATTGCAGCCTATCTTCTTTCTGACATTGTAATATTAGCATTCAAATATCAATGGGTTTTATTTTGGGGAAAAAATGGACTTAGTGATATGGCCCTGAGATCTTTGTTAACAATATCCTTCATGGTGGATACCAGTTAACTTTATTAGACAACTATGACTTTTTTCAGGGTAACCGACAAATGGAGATTTATAATAAATTTTTCTAAAATAAGGCCAAATTGAACCTAGAAAACAAAAGCAATGCTATATATGTGTTTTCATTAAATTGGTATAGTGTCTTCTTTAAAATATATTTTTCTGTACATGTAATACACAAATTTCTTTAAAGTAACAATTTTCAAAATTTTCTCATAAAAATAAAGAAAAATTAGGAGACTGAGAAAAGTCATTGTTTGATTTTGGCTTTGTCCTATCACTATAACTAGTAATTATTTATGTGACAAAAAATATTATGTTTCTTCATGGGTTTTCTTCTGAGCTACAGGTGGCATTAATCCACCTTTATTATTCTCCACTTTCTCTGTTTTAAATTCTTACATACAAGTTCTTGTCATATCAGTGATATCCCAGGCTTTTGTACTTGCTTTAATTTGACGAAATTGTGACATATCAGTCTGACATTACTTCCACTAAGGGAAGCATGCAGCCGATATTGAGTGGAATGTCATTTTCCATGAGATTTATCAACTTCATTTTAAATTCAATATTAATAGCCATTTTCTCTTCCTTATCTGATGGCATCGGTTCTTAATGTTAATTAGTATTTTTCTAGTATGATTTGCCAAGAAGCTAAAATCAGACCCAAAATAATGGAATACAAGAGTTCATAGGATATGAT
>NW_007070400.1:0-794 GCF_000164805.1 Carlito syrichta
CCATAAGCAAATTTAAAAGGACCAAAATTCTACCATGCAACTTCTCGAACCACAGTGGAATAAAAATAAACATTAACACCACCAAGGTCCCCCCAAAACCCACAAAGACATGGACACTAAATAGCATGATGCTAAACAACTCCTGGGCCAATGACGAAATCAAAACAGAGATCAAAAGATACCTGAAAACAAATAAAAATTAAGAAACATCTTACCAAAATTTCTGGGATGCCTTAAAAGCTGTAGTAAGAGGGGAATTTATATCCCTACAAACACAGATGAAGAAAATGGAAGCAACACAAATTTACAGCTTAACAAACCAACTATGGAAGCTGGAAAAGCAAGACTACAAAAACCCTAATTTCAGCAGAAGAATCCAGTTCACCAAAATAAAAGCCAAAGTCCAGGACATAGAAGAGAAAAAGATAATTTAAAAAAATGAAGCAAAAAGCTAGTTCTTCGAAAGGATAAACAAGATCCATGGTTCCCCTAGCTAGACTGACCAAGAAAAATACAGATAAATCCCAAATATGCACAATCAGAAACACAAAAGATGAAGTCACATCTGACCCTGAAGATATACAAAAGATCATTAGAGACTACGATGTACACTTGTATGGAAACACACTTGAAAACCTTAAGTAAATGGAGGACTTTCTGACATCACACAACCCACCTAGGTTGAAACAAGAAGAAATAGAGACCCTAAATCGACCAATAAACAATCAAGGAAATTGATTATGTAATAAGACACTACCTACAAAAAAAGCCCTTGACCAGATGGCTTTCCAGCA
>NW_007070401.1:0-1055 GCF_000164805.1 Carlito syrichta
TCCTGGTGACCTCTTTAGATACTATTCTAAGGACTGTGAATGAATATTTTATAATATAGTATGCTTTTAGGCACAATGTGTGATGAAATGTCTTATCTCTATTATACTCTATATTAAATTTTTTAATTTACAAAAACATTTTTAATGAATTGGGCAATTGCTTCAAAATGTGCACCTTTTAGATTTAAAAAAGTAATGCCCATGATTTTATGAATTAAAAACGAAGACTGTTTAATTTGAATTTGAGTAAAATTGTAATAGGGAATCGAGTTGTATGAGTCAGTGTACAGAGCCCGAGTCAAAGTACAAAGAGAAGTTTATTGAGCTGAGAGCCAGCTGGAGGACACTTACCCTTGAGACACAAAGTCCCAGGCAAGGGCCCCGCTGCTCAGCGGGGTTGGGTTTAAGTACAATTTGATTTGGGTGGGGGGGTTCTTTTACAGCTGCAGTTGGCTAAACCACACATTCTTGTTTGGCCTTGCTTTTGCTTAGCCTTTAAAAGAGATGGTTTGTTTTACAAAGAATGTTTTATCTTGTAACAGACTATGGAAATTGCCTGAAGCTGTTTACAGAAGCAAGAACTTGCCATTAGAGCATTTTACTTGTGAAATTGTTGTAATCCTTTTTTTTTTTTAAGTTGGACTCTCACTCTGTCACCCAGACTGGAGTGCAGTGGCCGCTCCCGGCCACCGCAGCCTCGACCTTCTGGGCTCCGGCGATCCTTTCGCCTCAACCTTCCAAGTAGCTGGAACTACAGGTGCACGTTACCACGCCTGGCTAATTTTTGGTTTATTGTAAAGATGAGGTATCACCAAGTTGCCCAGGCGGGTCTCGAACCCGCGGGTTCAGGCAATCCACTCACCTCAGTCTCCCAAAGGCGCGGAATTACAGGCTGAGCCACCCAGCCCGACTTGTTTGTAATTCTTTAACTGCCAGATCAAGGCTTTCCTTTTCTTTTTTTCTTTTTTTTTTTTTGAGTTGGAGTCTCACTCTGTAACCCAGACTGGAGTGCAGTGGCCGCTCCCGGCCACCGCGGCCTCGACCTGCTGGGCTCT
>NW_007070402.1:0-680 GCF_000164805.1 Carlito syrichta
AAGAGTGTGACAGCTTTCTTAGTTTGGGGATCAGTGAGCTGATCCCCAAGAATTGTTAACAGCTTTGCCTGTTTAGTGGGTCAGTGAGCCAGCCCCTGAGGAGTGTTCACAGCTCTGCTGATTTGGCAGGCCACTGAGCCAAGCTCTGAGAAATGTAATAGCAACTTCAGTCAGTTTGGTGGGCCAGCAAGCCAGGCCCCCAAGAAATGTGGACGCTCTCTTGGTTTGAGGAGTCCAATTCTTCCAGTCCAGGCATGTGCAGCTCTTCTAGTTCAGCAGCTCTTCTAGTTTAGCAGTTCTGAGTTCTTGCCTCATGCGCATAATAATGGACACTGAAGAGTGAATAAGTAGGAATTTATCAGAAGACAGAAAAGCTCCTGGCAGTAAGAAGGGACCCAAGGAGGGTTGCCACAGATCCCTCTGCAGTCAGGGGTTTATATAGTCTTGAGAGTGTGCTGATTGGTTGGCAGTAGCACTAACCAGAGAGGGACACCATGATGTGGGATTGAAATGCACCAATTAAGAGAGGGTTGGAAAGGGCCAATCAAGAAAAAGTGAAGAAATGCATGAAAGGGGAAATCCATGGACCTTGAAATAGGTGTCCTCATACCAGTCCATGGGGCTTGCAGCAGAAGTTTTTACCGGGACCCACCCTAATCTGTCTACCTGTCTGGTTTCTT
>NW_007070403.1:0-1118 GCF_000164805.1 Carlito syrichta
TGGAAATCAGTGCTTTGTTTCTGTGATAAATCACTGAGTATGATCGACTCCAAATCCATCCAAGTTGCTGCAAAGTCCATATATCATCCTACTTTATGGTTGTGTACTATTCCATTGTGTATATGTACCACATTTTCTTTATCCAGTCCAGAAATGCACCGTTTCAAAGTGAGCGATGCAGTGGCATTTGGTACCTTCATGATGGTGTGTGATCACCTATCTCCAGTTCCAAGATTTTTCCATCACTTCAAGTATAACTGTTCCTGTTAAGTTTCTTCTCATTCTCCCCTGGAGACCATCAGTTTCTGCTCTGTTTTCATGAATCTATCTGTTCTGGTCATTCCATGGAAATGGAATCATACAATGTGTGACTTCTATGTCTGACATTTCTCACATGGCTTAATATTGTGGAGGTGCGTTCGTGTTATAGTATGTACCAGTAACTTACTCATGTTTATGGTGGAGTGATGTCCCATTGTAGGGGACATACTCAATCCATATCAGCTTTTCAGGCCTCAGTCTTGAATAAGAACAAGTAGCAATTGCCATACATGGGACAAAAGATAGAAACCAAATGAAACAGCAAAGTGGAAACTGGAGGAAACAACATACTTCCGAGAATGCACTGAAACTTCTAAAAAAGTAACAACTCTTATCTATATCCTGAGAGTAAACAGATACATGCATATGTATAGATTTGTGTATATATACATTGTATATGCATATCTATAAATATATGACATCCTTAATATAATAAGAGGAAGCTGGGAGTAACAAAAGTAAAAATAAATAGTTGGCCAAGATAAAAGTAACATACAGCAGGTAAGAAGATAAGGAAATTTCCCAAGAACTCTTACAAAGGGACAGAAGTTTTGAGAGAAAAACAAAAACAAGAGACAGACAAGTGTGAAAAGTAAATTAAACCACACCTTAACTATTGTAAGACAAAAATGTTTCTTAGTCGAAAACTTTACCTTCAGCCAATCTATTAGTCCAGGGTTAGAATAACAATATTTTCTGACAGAAACTGTCTTAGAAAATTAGCTTATCCTGAAGTCTTTTTAAAAATTATTTTTATAGTTTTTTATTTGTATTTATGTATTTATTTATTTAAGTTT
>NW_007070404.1:0-782 GCF_000164805.1 Carlito syrichta
GATTCACACATCAACTTTCAGGAGAAAGTTTTGTTAGCCTAATTCTTGAGTTAAACTTTGTCCATTCCCCAGTCAAGAAAATATGGGGCTCTTTCATTGACTGCCCCTCCAGCATGTCCTCTTACAGGAAAGGGATAAACTTCCAAAGGAAAAGACACAGATGTTAGACAGGCAGAACAACAACGTGTCATGTCAAGTCACTCTACCATCCATAGAAATAAGATATAAAAATAACGCTTTTACTTTGATACAGTAATCACAGGGGAATCTTTGGTCCAAATTCACAGCTATATTTATAGTGCTTTCCTGAATATTGCATAGTTTTTATAGTGTTCCCTGGCACAAGAGGATTTTCAACCATAACCTTTTTTTAATCATAAAGAAGAAAATGGACAGTAAGTTTTCATTTTTTTTTTTGAGTGGGAGTCTCACTCTGTCGCCCACCTTGTCTTCCTCTCCGCTAACTTCTTGCCTCTGTTTTTCCCAGACATTTGCAGCTGTGGCCCATGCATCCCTCCTCATTCATTCAGTAGGTCATTCTGAAGTCTGATGAATGAAGAGCACCATTCTTGACTGGTGGGGGACAGGAAGGGAGGAGGCCACAGAATATCTTTTGTGGGTAAAGATAACATTATGGCAGAAAGTGCATCTTGATATTTGGGGAAGAAAAATAGTTTTTCAGAAAGATGTTCTCATAAAGTATAGGTTGCAAACTGAGCTTTCATTTTAGTAGCGTGTTTTAGCTCCTGTGAGACTCTCAGTTCTCACCTTTATCCTTTCTC
>NW_007070405.1:0-852 GCF_000164805.1 Carlito syrichta
TCACAATAAAATCAAAAAATTAGCCAGGCATGGTAGTGCGCACCTGTAATTCCGGCTACTCGGAAGGCTGAGGAGGAAGGATCGCCGGAACCCAGCAGGTCGAGGCTGCGGTGGCCGGGAGTGGCCACTGCACTCCAGTCTGGACGACAAAGTGAGACTCCAACTCAAAAAACAAAAAAAAAAATTGACGAAACATCCTGTCAGATATCTCTCAATATAACTGATTAAAGTTTTCAATACATTTAAAGGACAAATAATTTTTAAGACCCTGAGAATGCAGAATTAAAAAATACCCCCAAACTATTAAATAATGACTAAATACTGTTTAATTGATTAGACTACATTGAATTTGATATAGATCTCAATTTTTAATTTTTTTATATTTAATTATGGGTACATGAATTATATGATAGATTTATAAATTTATGGGGCACATGTGATGTTGGATACAAGCATACAAGGATTAATCATCAAATCAGTGCAATTGGGATGTGTATCACCTCAAGCATTTATTATTTCTTTATGTAAAGAGTATTCTCATTCCACTCTTTTGGATATTTTTAAATAGGGAATGTTGTTTTTTATAGCCAGCCTTTTCTCAATCGAATACTAGGCCTTATTCATTCTAACTATATTTTTGTACACATTTGCAGACTATTGATTAGACTTTTTTTCTCACATGAGCTAGACCTGCGGGACAGACAAGGATCATATTTCCTTGTTTGTGTTTTATGATTAAAGCATAGCGATTTTGGTATAGACACAGCCAAAAATCCCATAGATTAATTTGCAAGTACAAAGTTCTTGTATTCCTGTGTCATTATCACAGCTTCTATTAATGACGGTATTTTC
>NW_007070406.1:0-434 GCF_000164805.1 Carlito syrichta
GATTCTTACCTAAGGCAATCTACAAATTCAATGCAATACCCATCAAATTACCAGCAACATTCTTCTCAGACCTAGAAAAAACAATCCAGGAATTCATATGGAAACACAAACGTCCAAGAATAGCCAGAACAATCCTCAGCAAAAAAAAACAAAGCAGGTGGTATCACACTACCAGACTTCAAACTTTACTATAAGGCTACAATCATTAAAACAGCTTGGTATTGGTATAGGAACAGGCATATAGATCAATGAAATGGAATTGAGATCCCAGAAGCAAAACCTCAATATCTCAACCAGCTCATCTTTGACAAAGCCTCCACCACCTACCACTGGGGAGAGGAGAACCTATTCAGTAAATGGTGCTGGGAAAACTGGCTGACCACATGCAGAAGATTGAAACAGGACTCCTATCTATCCCCATGCACAAAGGGTTA
>NW_007070407.1:0-713 GCF_000164805.1 Carlito syrichta
AAGCAACTTCTAGGAAAACTAAAGAAAGACATTGACTCTAACACCATAATAACTGGGGACTTTAATACACCACTCACAACCTTAGACAGATCATCAGGACAAAAAATCAGCAAGGAGATCCGGAACCTCAATGAGACTCTGGACCAAATGGACTTAATTGATACCTATAGAACACTCCATCCAAAGACCACAGAATACACATTCTACTCATCACCACATGGAACATATTCTAAGATCGACCACATAATTGGACACAAATCAAGTATAAGCAAATTTAAAAGGACTGAAATTCTGCCATGCGCCTTTTCGGACCACAGTGGAATAAAAATAAACATTGACACCAACAAAGTCCCCCCAAAACCCACAAAGACGTGGACACTAAACAGCATGATGCTAAATAACTCCTGGGTCAATGATGACATCAAAATAGAGATCAAAAGATACCTGGAAACAAATGAAAATAAAGAAACATCTTACCAAAATCTCTGGGATGCCTTAAAAGCTGTAATAAGAGGGGAATTCATATCCCTACAAACACACGAGGAAAATGGAAGGAACAGAAATTGACAACCTAACAAGCCACCTAAAGAAGCTGGAAAAGCAAAACCACAAAAACCCTAATTTCAGCAGAGATCCAGATCACCAAAATAAAGCCCAAATCCAGGACATAGAAGACAAAAGATAATACAAAAATCAATGAAACAAAAGCTGGT
>NW_007070408.1:0-705 GCF_000164805.1 Carlito syrichta
AACAAACTTTCAGGTGAATGGAACACAAAAGAAAGGAGGAGACAGGATCCTAATTTCAGACAAAATACCATTTAAGCTATCAAAAATTAAAAAAGATACAGAGGGTCACTAAATAATGATAAAAGGTTCACTCCATCAACAAGAAATATCTATCCTAAACATATATGCACCTACATAGGTGTACCAACTTTTATAAAGCAACTCCTAGGAAAACTAAAGAAAGATATTGACTCTAACACCATCATAACTGGGGACTTTAGTACCCCACTCACAACTCTAGACAGATCATCAGGACAAAAAATCAGCAAGGAGATCCGGAACCTCAGTGTGACTCTTGATCAAATGGACTTAATTGATACCTACAGAACACTCCATCCAAAGACCACAGAATACACATTCTACTCATCACCGCATGGAATATATTCTAAGATTGACCACATAATGGGCCATAAATCAAGCATAAGCAAATTTGAAAGGACCGAGATTTTGCCATGCACCTTCTCAGACCACAGTGGAATAAAAATAAACATTAACACCAACAAGGCTCCCCCCAAACCCACAAAGAGATGGACACTAAACAGTATGATACTAAACAACTCCTGGGCCAATGGTGAAATCAAAACAGAGGTTAAAAGATACCTGGAAACAAATGAAAATGAAGAAACATCTTACTAGAATCTCTGGGACGCCATGAAAGCTGTAGTA
>NW_007070409.1:0-747 GCF_000164805.1 Carlito syrichta
CTGTGAGTGTCCCCTAGTTTTCAAATGAGGAAACTAGACTCAGTGATTTGTTGAGGCATGAGGGAAGCACTGGTGACTTGCTGAAGGCCTGTTCCAACTGCTCTGCAATAATAGAAGCCAGAGCAGAAAACCAGTATGCTGTTTGGGGCATTCCAGCAAGTGCAAAAAATTGCACTCAGCGTCCTTCCTACTGCCTGGTCTTTATGACTCCTAGCTTAAAAATGAAACTCTTGATGTCTTTGAATACCATCTGACAGGTATTCAAAGGCATCAAGAGCTTTGTTGGCCTAAAGAAAACAGTCCACCACTCATTAGGTGTTTTTGACAGCCCATGCAGTTATTGAAATAAATATTTGTGTGCCACGCTATGTCTCTTTACTGAGGCCCTTCTCTGACAAACACAACTGAGCAAAATTCATCTTTTTTAATTTGTGGGGCCAATTTTGGGTGACTTCCATTGTATGGGCTCTGAGGTCTGTTTTTTTTAAGTACTGTCACTTTGTGATTCTAGGGATTACTGTTGATCTTCCCTTGATTTTTCTTCATTCGTGACAGGTCACTTTCCTCTTTCTTTAATTCCATTATTCAGTGATAGAGGAAGAAGCTTCCACTTCTGTTATTTGCTCAGTCTGTTCTCCTTCCCTGAGCAGGACTTTGATGGTCTTATTTTGAGATGGGACTGGAAGTGAGAAGTTGTGCTGTGTCTTTGCAGTCAAGGTTGAATAAGGGTGTATTGTGGGGCACTAA
>NW_007070410.1:0-1227 GCF_000164805.1 Carlito syrichta
GCAGGAAAGATGCTGTCAAATTCACCACACATCCCTTTTTCACCTTCAGGACCATGATAGTTACTTTAAGGGAACAATGGTTTAAATATCCATACACTTTCTGCACATTGAATTCTTTTCATTCCTTTTTTACATCTAATTTAGCTGTTTTCAAACTTCACTGTGCATAAGAATTACCCTACAGAATTTTGCACATAAAATAAATACACTACATTTCCATTGTTAAGATGACAAATATTCTGACTTTATAATCCAACTGTATAACAGAATGCCCCATGGTAGTTTGATTCTGGGAATGACCCTTCTCAGGAAAAGTATGCTAGAGTCTGCAAATGAGGGTAGCCTGCTTTACACAGGTCTTTCTCACAAAATTGCCAGCTTTCAGAGGAGAAGAGAGTGCAGGGCTGCATGTCTTAATCCAGCCAAATATGCAGATGTTCCCATCACTCATCTGCCAGCAAACTCAATCACATCACTCCATCTCCCTTCCAAAACCCTTATTTCTTGTTCAGTGTGTGCATGACAGGAATTACAAACACTCGCTTAGCAAATTTGATTATGGATCAAGTAGACTCAAAGAGGACCAAAATGGAGATAGTACAAGTGCAACCATATACATTTATAAAGGTTTTAGGTACAGCATAATTAAATATGCAGACTTTGGTCTCTTGATGCACCCTTCACTTTAATTTGGAGACTGCTGGTCTAGAGATTGGGTGATAAGAGCACAGGTTCAAAGTCAGAGAGAGGATTTGCAGTCCTCTTAGAACCACTGAGGACCTGGGCTATAGCAAGAACAGAGAGGATGGAGAGAAAAGTTGTAAATGTAGGGAAGACCAATTTTGGGAACTGGTTTGATAGAAAGTAAAGAGGCAGTGAGGTAGAATGGGTGAACCCCAGGTTTTGGGCTTAGGTGATTCTGGTGATAATTCCTTCATGATCCTAGATTGAGAGTATATTGCCTAAAGATGAACTGAACCATCCTAATTGTAAAGCAAACCTCTCACCTATTAACTCTTCGGTTCTCAAATTCCTGAGACAATTAACATATTTTGGCCAGAAGAGCTTCCTAGAGGGATTATTAAAATACAGAAAAAAATTAAAGGCATTTTCTGATCTGGAGGAAAGAAAACACATTTCATGTATGATGTGGTAGTTTTGAGGCTCTTCCAAGTTTCAGCCTTTGGAAGGAGAGAAGAGGTGAATATTCTGGTACACAGGGAATTG
>NW_007070411.1:0-740 GCF_000164805.1 Carlito syrichta
CTTGCCAGGAACAATGACTTACACCTGTAATCCCAGAGTTTGGGGGCCAATGAGAGAGGAGTGCTTGAGCCCAGGAGTTTGAGACCAGCCTGAGCAGCACAGCAAGACCTCGGGACTATAAAAATTATTATTAATAATAATAAAAATAAGCCGGACTCGGTGGCTTAGCCTGTAATCCTGCACTTTGGGAGGCTGAGGTGAATGGATTGCCAGAGCCCGTGGGTTTGAGACCCGCCTGGGCAACTTGGCGAGACCTCATTTCTACAATAAATCAAAAAATCAGCCGGGCGTGGTAGCGCGCGCCTGTAGTTCCAGTTACTTGGAAGGCTGAGGCGGAAGGATCGCCAGAGCCCAGCAGGTCAAGGCTGCGGTGGCCAGGAGTGGCCACTGCACTCCAGTCTGGGTGACAGAGTGAGACACCAACTCAAAAAAAATAAAAATAAAAATAAATAAAAATAAAGAATTACTAAGCAGGTAATGTTTTGTGTTGAACTGTGTGCCTCTAAAATTCATCTGTAGAAGGCCTAATCTTCAATATCTCAGAATGTAATCTTACTTGGAAACAGGAAAAAGACCCCAAAAAAGCAAAATTGTCTTTTGGAGAGTGGCTTCCCTGTAGTACAAATGCCCCCCACTAGGTAAGTGGCTTAGGAACACATCGGCATCAGTGTGTCAGCTAGTATTCTGAGAGGTTGCATTCAGCTTTAGTGAATTTTTGTTATGATTCTTTCAACACATTT
>NW_007070412.1:0-694 GCF_000164805.1 Carlito syrichta
AGTGACTGCATTTCCTACCCTAAAGAAACGCCAAGGGGTAAAACGTTTCAAGGCTCAAAAAAAGGCAAGCACTGCTTTTCTACTAGTGAGTGTGTAGCACTCATTTCACTCATCTGACACCATTGACATGCTCATTCCTACATGTGAAGTATCGACATAACATGCTCGGCTATGCTCATTCAAGCCGTACCTTGAGAATCGTGTATTACACCGTACAGCACACAAGAATCTAACGACTGGAAAATACATCACAATGCAGTCAACATTTGACACAGCATTTCCCAAGCTGATGCACACTCACAGCCAGCAAGCCAAGCCTGTCAGCTCTTCCTCGTAAATGCCAACGGAAGAGCAATGGCTTTGGATAGGAGACGGACAGGTCAAATCAAAAAACACTTTAAAATTCAGTAGGTGAACATATCATGCTTTCCCAAAAGATGACAGCGAACCGGTCATGTCGCTCAGTGTGGCACCATGGAGTTGTGCACTTTGTATACAGGAAACGTTGCATACAGCTCTGCTAGGCCTTTTGCATTCATGTAGGATAATTACACGCTGAACAACAGGGAGAATCAAGCGTCACGCCAATACCAAACCACTATAATACTTGTTGCCACCCCATTCAGTGACGTGCCGTTTTCAAGAATGTCTCCCATGGAAGACTGTTGTTTTCCGGAAAAGCAAACAATGGCTC
>NW_007070413.1:0-725 GCF_000164805.1 Carlito syrichta
ACCCATTACAGCTCTCTTGTTTCAGTTGTTAACACAAGATTTTTTTCAATGAAAATTTTTCATTAGATGCCATCACATGACTTACATTCAGTAATAACCTAGATTAAGATATATACTGGAGCCTTGCCTTAGCATTGTCTTTGGAGAAGAGTCATTTTAGTGATTATTGAGTCATTTTAGAAGGGGTCTCTTTGACTCTAGCAAATTCTCAAAGGTAGGACCTATCTCAGTCTAAACTATTTCTGGCTTTTAGTAGAGTCACCTAAAGTAATGTCCAATACAAATTAATAATGCTATGTACATAAATTTTTTGTGTAAATAAATACATGCATGCATTTGTAATTGTTTTTATTTTTTTCAGTAAGATAAAACTTAGAGGCTGAAAAATGTAACTCTAATCCACTGTGCTTTAGAATAAAGAGCCCACACAAAAACAGGAAACTTAAATTCTCACCCTATTTAATTTCTGTGACAAATTAGTTTCTTCAAGATTCAGTCTCTGTATATATGACAAATGAAAAAAATCTCCAAGATTTATGCAAATTCTAAAGTATTATATTTACTTTGTCATTAGTTCAGGAAAATATGATAGATCACTTCTTTGATTTGCACTACAAGAAACCAGGTGCCATGAATGAAAATGTAACATGCACTTCTGTCTGCCAAAGTGTGTGCATTATATGTTCTGCTTTGGAATAAAATGGGATGCCAAGTAAATTGCACCG
>NW_007070414.1:0-687 GCF_000164805.1 Carlito syrichta
CACTGGACTAATTGCTCTAACTAGGACTCCCAACACTATGTTGAACAGGATGGGTGAGAGTGTAGTCTTGCCTTGTTTCAGTTTTCAGGGGAAACACTTCCAATTTCTGTCTGTTTAATAATATGTTGGTTGTGGGTTTATATCGTAGAAGGCTATATTTTAAGGTATGTTCTATCTGTGTCTAGGTGTTCAAGGATTTTTATCATGGGGGATGCTGAATTTTATAAAAAGCTTTTTCTGCATCTAATGATATAAACATGTAGGTTTTTTTTTCCTTTTTTTGAGTTAGAGTCTCACTCTGTCACCCAGACTGGAGTGAAGTGGCTGCTCTTGACTACCGCAGCCTCGACCTGCTGGGCTCTGGCGATCCTTCCACCTCAGCCTTCCAAGTAGCTGGAACTACAGGAATGCACTACAATGCCTGGCTAATTTTTTGATTTATTGTAGAGATGAGGTTTCACCAAGTTGCCCAGGGAGGTCTCGAACCCGAGGGCTCAGGCAATCCACTCACCTCAGCCTAACAAAGTGCAGGATTACAGGCTGAATCACTGAGCCCAGTTAACATGTGGTTCTTGTTTTTACATTTGTTGCTCTATTTAATTACATTTATGGTTCTGCAAATATTGAACCAGCCTTGCATCCTGGGGATGAAGCCTACTTGTCATGCAAATGATTTTTGAGATATGT
>NW_007070415.1:0-587 GCF_000164805.1 Carlito syrichta
CTGCAAGTGGTGGAGGGCTGTCCTAGGTAGACAGAAGAAAGCAGGCTCTCCGTGTGCAGCCACACAGATTCCGACGCGGCAGGAGGTAGACCTAAGGCTGGCGATGAGGCTTTTAACAGCAAGAAGCAGAAGGTCCTATTGAGTGTGAAGGCAACTCCAGGAGGGTTTGTTACTTACTTAAGAGAACTCTGGGTCGCTTCGGTCATTCCATGATGTGTTCGAATATCCAGGCTTTTTAAATTTCCTCCATTGCCATCATCTGGGCTGATTACGTCTTCTCTCATGGCTACAAAGCAGCTGCCACTGCTCCGGGGATCATGCTGTCACACAACAGCACCCTGAGCAGGAAGCAGTAGAGGCCAGAGGCAGAGGTTTAGCCTCAGTCGCCCCCAGGAGACATCACCCCGTGTTTCATAGTCCAAAGCTGGCTGATGTGATCACACCTAGCACAATGCAAAAGGGATAGAGACGGCTGTGATCGGCTAGGTCAGTTTTCATCCATCCCCTGGGGGCTGAGCCCATTGCCATGTGAGAGAATTGGGGTTCTACTGGTAAGCTGACATGCAGGACTGGCTCCCCAGTCAGGT
>NW_007070416.1:0-729 GCF_000164805.1 Carlito syrichta
TTTCTCAAAGTGGCAATTTAGTGCTGACCCTTAAAATGTTTTTTGCTGAGTGAAATAATTTCCCCCGAATTATGAACACACGTTCTGCTATTATTTATTTATTTATTTTAGTTGGAGTCTCACTCTTTCGCCCAGACTGGAGTGCAGTGGCTGCTTCCAGCCACCACAGCCTCGACCTGCTGGGATCCGGCGATCCTTCCACCTCAACCTTCCAAGTAACCAGAATTACAGGCGCACGCTACCACACCCGGCTAATTTTTTTTATTTATTTTAGAAATGATGTCTTGCCTGCCCAGGCAGGTCTTGAACCCGTGGGCTCAGCAATCCACTCACCTCAGCCTCCCAAAGGCACGGGATTACAGGTTAAGCCACCAAGCCCGGCTTCTACTCTTATTGATGGTGTGCTTCGCTGTACCCCTCCCTGTGTCATGTTTGACCCAGATTACAGCAGCTTGGCTGTGCATCTCTAGAGACACTTTGGGATTTCTTGTAAACAGACTCTTGAGAGTTTACCTGGGGAACATTGCAACACTGCCTAGTTACTCTGGTGCATATTCTGTGACATATAGCTGTATGAACCATCAAGATTGTCTGACCCTGTCTTCCTAGCCCAGGCTGGTCCCCTGGCCATGTGGTCATCCCCTTCCTCTCGCTCTCCACCATCCCTCTTGGGCCTGCAGCTCCCAACTCCCCTCCCATCCAATGCTTCTGCCCTCTGTATCTCATTCG
>NW_007070417.1:0-737 GCF_000164805.1 Carlito syrichta
AAGCCTGCTAACCTTGTGTGACACTACTCACTAAGACATTTTTATGAGGTTGCTGTCTCTCAAGCCAGTTGAGTAGATTTTAACCCATGGACATGTGACTTCTAGTGCACACACTCATTTAAAGCCTGGAATGCATACACTCAGGAGGGGTTTTGTGGGTGTATGTTTGTCAATAGATTTTCTAAAGGGATTTCTAGTAGGCAAGTGTTTATCTTTAATAATGTAGATGGTTGAAAACATATGAAATCATGGATGATAGTACACTGGTCTAAATTTCAAACATTCTTGGAAGACTCAAACACAGTTATGCCATTTAGCATTCCCCTTTCTCACATCCCACATACAATTTCCTTTGAGGGATTTAGCAGTAAATCATCTTTGGGTTTGTGCAGAGCTGAGAACTGTATCATCACTCCTAAGCCAGTATCTCACATCCTCTCTGGTCATTACTGTTGGTAGTTATTGGGAAAAGTGTATGAAGTAAATTTATAAATAAGTTTTAAAGATGCACTCATGCAGATCTGATTCTTTGGAAGATGTGGCTGCAACCATTATTAATGTAATAAAATTTGTGTTATAATGTAACCACTATTGGTTGTTACAATTTCAAAAAACAACATCTATGATAAAAGTCAGGTATTCTAAAAAGGGACAAAAATTTAATAAATTTTTTATCAAAGGGATATTTTCCCTTTTTGGTTATTTATATTTTTTTCTGAGACAAAGTATCGTTGTTT
>NW_007070418.1:0-765 GCF_000164805.1 Carlito syrichta
GCTTCATCACCAAACAAGGTCTTGACAACATATACCACCCTCATTTCTAAACTAATCAAGATAGGAAGGGAAAAAAGCCGCCTACATTTTGGAAAGGACCCTGACCATCTTGTTCTCCCCTACACCAGAGAGCAAATACAATGGCTGGTACAAAATGATGACTCTTGGGCCATTTCCCTAGTATTGTTTCAGGGACAAATTGACAATCACTACCCTGCCAATCGACTGCTCCAATTCTCTCGGCTACACCCTTTTACATTTCCAAAGATCACCTCTCAAAAGCCTCTAAAAGGAGCAGCCTTAGTTTTTTCTGATGGCTCCTCCTCAGGTACAGCTGCTTATATCATAAATAACCAACAACATACTACAAAATCCCCATACCAATCAGCTCAGCTTGTTGAATTATTTGCCATCATACAAGTATTCAAGCTTTTAGATAATGAGGCCTTTAATCTATATACTGATAGTGCATATATTGCCTTCTCTGTCCCATTATTAGAGACTGTTCCCTATATAAAACCTTCTACAAATGCAGTACCTTTGTTCCAACAATTACAACTGTTAATTTTATCGCGACAAAAACCTTTCTTTATTGGACATTTAAGAGCCCATTCGGATCTTCCAGGGCCCCTCTCTCATGGAAACGCACAGGCCGATACTCTGACCCGGGCCTGTTTTTCCTTACTACAGGACCCCTTTAAAAGTGCCCAGCAATTTCACAATCTGCACCATGTGAATGCCCAGACGTTGCGCCTCCGTTTCAAA